>NW_007247307.1:189386-270549 GCF_000164805.1 Carlito syrichta | reverse complement strand
TGCGCGTCCGGGACTGCGGGGCCGGCGAGCACGCGGGAGGGCGAGGGCGTCCGGTGCCCAGCGTTCCCTGCAGGGCTGCCGCGGCGCAGAGGGGCCTTCGGGAAATTCCGCTGGACACGCGCTGCCGTTGACGGACCCTGTCTCTGGGCCTTGCAGGTGTCCGGGCCGCTGGATTTGGAGACAACATGTCTGCCTCGGTGGAAGAAAGCCTTCAGCTTCAGCTGCTGGAGATGGAAATGCTGTTTTCTATGTTTCCCAACCAAGAGGAGCTGAAACTTGAAGATGTCAATGCCCTGACGAATATAAGGAGGTATCTGGAAGGCGCAAGGGAGGAGCTACCCCCAAATATCGAATTTGTGATTACGCTCCAGATTGAGGAGCCCAAGGTGGGTGCCCAGACTCGTTTGACGCGTAGGTCGGTGCCCAGTCATTAACTGAAACACCTGAACGTGAGCTTCCTGTCCAGGAAACGAATAGCAGTATTCCAGGTGCATATTTCCTTTACTTGTTTGAAAGCAAAATAATATCCAACGTGGGATGCTCAGAAAGTATGCGGAATTTTATATAAATACATACACCTTCTAAACAAGTGAGCCCAGAGTTTGTGTTGAGATCTCGCAATCGTATACTGCCGTGATTATGGTGTTCACTCAGTCAGCTTCCTGCCAATCCAGGGGTCATGGCATGGACTGCCCTCCACACCCAGAATGATCGTCACAAACTCAGTGTTACCCGTTGCCACACTGGCTTTCAAGAGTGAGTGAATGGTTCTTGAGGGCAGCAAACCACAGAAAGCAAACGCAGATACAAGATATAAACACTTGTGCCTCTTCTGATCCATCATCTCCAGCAACACCAGCATAGACGGGTGACAGGAGGGCTGGGCGTTGGGAAGCCACTGTTCGGTGGCTTATCCTTCGGTTGTCATTCGCTCGGAGGCCGCCTGGGTCTCGACCCAACTGTGTCCCACTGGGACGCCTTCATTGGAGCCCTCCCCTTTTCCATGGTAATGCTTCTCACAGTTGAAATTAAATATTTGCCAGGCGTAATTATTTGTCTAGTGTGTGTCTTCTTCACTAGGCCCTAGACTTCGTAAAAGGCAGAAATAGTGTTTTTGGCTTCAATGTTTTATGCCAGCCCAGAGCATCTGGTACATCTAGCTGTTCAATAAATATGGAAAGAATTCATACATGGAAGGAATAGGGTATGAAAACTCACTTGGTACAGAGCAATAACTACTTCCTTTCTCAAAACCATGCAGTTGCCATTGATAAACTAGCTTATGTGATTTTGTGGTACTTAAAGCTATTTTACTTTCATTTTAAGGTGAAAATTGATTTGCAAGTAACCATGCCTCACAGCTACCCCTACGTGGCGTTGCAGTTGTTTGGACGGTCTTCTGAGCTTGACAGACAGCAGCAGCTGCTCCTCAACAAAGGTCTCACTGCTTACATCGGGACTTTTGACCCAGGTGAGCTCTGTGTGTGTGCAGCAATCCAGTGGCTGCAGGACAACAGTGAATCCTACTTCCTGAACAGAAAGCTAGTGTACGAACCGTCCACACAGGCCAAGCCCATCAAGAACACGTTCCTCCGAATGTGGATCTACAGCCACCATATATATCAGCAGGACCTCAGGAAAAAGATTTTGGATGTGGGGAAGAGGTTGGAGGTGACTGGATTTTGCATGACAGGCAAGCCTGGCATCATCTGTGTGGAGGGCTTCAAGGAGCACTGTGAGGAGTTCTGGCACACGATCAGGTACCCCAACTGGAAGCACATCTCCTGCAAGCACGCCGAGAGTGTGGAGACAGAGGGCAGTGGCGAGGACCTGCGCCTCTTCCACTCCTTTGAAGAGCTGCTCCTGGAGGCCCACGGCGACTACGGACTGCGCAACGACTACCACATGAACCTGGGCCGGTTCTTGGAGTTCCTCAAGAAACACAAAAGCGAGCACGTCTTCCAGATCTTGTTTGGTATTGAAAGCAAAAACTCCGAGTCCTAGGGAGCCGCCGAGAGGCCTATGCTGGTAATTCCTTTCCGTCAGTCTTTCAGAGAGAAAGCTGGGAGCAAAATGGAGCTCCAGAATTGCACCTGGCAATGAAATTCAGCTGGTAATGAAATGAATTGGCCTTTTAACTTTATAACAGTGTGATTGCGATGTTCTCTCTGGGTTCTTGTGTCAAGTCGTTTGAAAACAGTTCTGTTGTAAATTAATAAAAACAATCCATTTAACCTGTGAAGCTGATGTGACTGAAGAGGGGGTCCAAAGCCCACAGTCAGTGCCAGAAACCAAACTGCGGTTGTGCTTTCGTAAATACAGGGGCCATAGCTCCCTTTGTTGGTGCTGGTGCACGGGGGACACACCCGACTTTCCTTTCAGGATTGGAAATGAATTCCAAATCAAGTTTAAAAGGAAGCACATGTCCTTTTTTATTAAGCTAAACTCCGGTTTTGAGTGTTTCATTCAAGTAAAGCTGGATCCTAACAGCGGTGGCAGGGGACCCTAGAGATGAAGGCCCCAGGGTCGTGAGGATGACACACACTGCTGTGGATTCTTCCAACTGTTTACATCAGTTCACTAAGGACACTAGTGCTAGTGACCCCAGTCCTCCTCATGTAATTCTGATCCACACACACAGTAAGATGCAGGGTTTCTTGTCACACAGCGTTGGCCTGGCTTCATCCACCCTTTGCCAGCGTACGTGGCTACGAGGGGCGAGAGTGCTGGGTGGGAGCGGGCGTGGATGGCCGCACCATCACCTTAGTGGGGAAAAATTCCAGTTCTGCAGTTTGGTGATAAGTTGCTGCTCTCTCTTCTGAAAATGCCAGGCGCCATAGGCTTCATCAGCCTTTATCAAAATGAAGTTTATTTTAATGAAGGAAACCCCTGTTGAAATAGCTCTTACCAGTTTCATTGCAAGGTATCCATCCCTTCCCAAGACTTTCTGGGAGTCTCGCGCTAAGGGCTGTCACAATCAGCCTCCGCAGCTTTCCCGTCTCCGTGGTCTTTCCTTAGCTACAGCTGCTCTTCCCGGGAAGCGTCCCAGCTCCCGTTGGGCCCTGGCACTCTGCTGCTGTCCAGGCCCGGCCCTCTCGGGACTACAAAGCTGTGTGCTGGGACTTGGTGACAAAAGGGGACTGTGTCACTCCTGCTAAGTGTTCGGGGGAGCTTGCAGACCTGAAGAAAGAGTGCCTCTGGTTTGTAGTCTCTGTGCCTGTGATGCAGGCATGTGGCCTCGGCTCGGGAGAGGACGCAATGCACCAGCACTCACTGCCCAAGGGGGTCTTGGAACTGGGTGGGCCTGACCTGCCTGGTCTCTTCTTGGTGCAGAAGGAGTTTCGGGGCAGGATCCACATCTTCAAGTGGAGGTTCTGCGTGCGCACGCACGTGTGTGTGTGTGTGTACACATGTGCATGTTTTCTTTTGCCTTCCTGCCAACAGACTGTTCATGTTTTAATTTTCATCTCTGATGTGCTGGAACCCAAGCCGGGGCCTCACATTTTATCTAGACGCAGAGGGAAGAAATAGAACTTGCGTTGCCAAAGATTCATCTCTCAAGTCTCTGCCAGGACTGAAAACAAGGGCAGGAGTCATTCTCCCACACAGTCTCCCCAAAGCTCTCAACAAGTGGATTAACAACCACACATTTTTTCGGCCCTCAGTAGATGTAGCTCCATTCACCTTGTTTCTTTCTATTTTTCAATCACCTTCCTTAGGTTGAGCCTTTTTTCCTTTGAGCTGAAACTGTATGTGCATCTACCCACCTCACAGGTTTGATTGAATTAGCAGAAGAAGCTACAGAAAGATCAATGGAAAGAAAAAGGAATGGGCCCAAGTTTATGAACTTTTCGCTGCTTCTGGAGCCGTTTCTGATCATTTTTCAGAAGTGACTTTTCGGTGCCCAATGTGAGCATCCTGCAATACTTTTTTCCTATCCGAAGCACTAACAGGTATTTATTATGTGAGAAGTATAGGTTTTCTAGAACAAACAATTCAGAACTGTCTATGTCCAGCAGACTGTTGGTTTTTTGCACAGCCTGATAGGAGCCCCCCCCCCCCCACACACACACACAGAGCTCACCTTGGAGGACTGCCCCCTGGCTGTGTGCTTTGGGAAGGGAAAGTAACCAAGACCCCCCGGCAGCCCTGGAGGGATGGCCGTGGGCTGTTGCTGAACCCTCGGCCACCCTTCCGGGGCCACTGCGTGCTGGGCTGTTTGCCGCCTCCTCCAAGCCACCCAGAATCACCCATTCTTGGACGTCAGGATCAGGGTAGACTGCTTTTAACTTATGGATTCTGATACTGTACATATTATATTTTTAAATGCTTATTTGGGAAGAGTGCTCATTTATAAAAGTTGCAGTGTCCTAGGCTGAGTGTGGTGGCTCACGCTTGTAATCCCAGCACTTTGGATCGCTTGAACCTAGGAATTTGGGAACAGCCTGGGCAACACAGAGAGACCTCATCTCTACAGAAAATTCTGAAAGTCACCCAGGAATGGTGGCACATGCCTGTAGGCCCAGCTGCTCAGGAGGCTGAGGTGGGAGGATCGCCCGAACCCAGAAAGTCGAGGCTGCCGTGAGCTGTGATGGTGCCACTGCCCTCCAGCCTGGGCTACAGGGGGATACGCAGTGTCTTGTAAAAGTTTCCTGAATTAAGCATTCTTCAAGCCCCTTCTTTGCTCTCCATCCCTTAATGGTCTGTGATGTGTTAGGCTGAGAGCTGAGGATGCTTGCGTAATGAACTGAGGAGTGAGTGCTGGACAGGCAGACCCCTACGTTCCGTGTGACCGCAAGAGCATGACGCCTGTGGACTCCAGTGGTCCCGTGACTGCATACACGCCTCAGTCCCCTTCAGAACTCAAGGAGGCTCTGAGGGTGCCTGTCGGAGGTCTTCGCGGAGCCCTTTTGAACAGAACAATGTTTGGGCATGTGTTCTGTCTCAAGTAGACCAGCAGTAATAAGCCAAAAGAAGCGTTCTTTTCTAAACAGGGCATGGCTTTACTAAAAAATCAGTTTTATACAAAATCCCGATTTGCCACAGACGCTCTGAGCCCAGCGAATCTCCCTCTTGAAGCCCGCGTGGTGGAACTGGTTTCACTGCAGCCTGGACCAGCCGGGAAGGTCGCGCCTGCTGAGCCCAGTCAACGCGCAAGGCAGGAGGGCCAACCCGTGAGTGGATGTGAGCAGGACACACTACACGGAAAGAGGCCACCACACACTGAGCATCCTCCGTCAGTCAGAGGAGGGACAAAGTACACAAGGCGTTCCTCACTGGAGGGGGGCCTTCCCCGCTACCCCAGACGCTGGACCTCCCCAGAGCCACAGGACCTGGCTGAGGTGGCAGGCCCTGTGCTTTTGTGGGATTTATCTTCCGCCCTTGGGCATGCCGTATCTTCCCGGCATTCGGGAAACCTAATGACTCCAGGGCCCGGGGCCTGTCGGCAAGCCATCGCCTGTGTCTTGCACTGGCATGCGGCCCTGAGCATCACAGAATGGTCAGGTTTGGTACTGGGAACGATTTTGACAGAGAGGTGATGAAACATGGAAAAAAGACCCTGTTGTTGAGACAGAGCAACCTGCTTCAAATGTCCTGTGCTCACTGAAAAAAAGCACTGAACAACTCAGCAGTGAGCTACCTCCCAATACGCTCTGAGGAGACCTTACGTGACAGCTGCAGTGGGAATTCCCATCTGATTAAGGTTCTAAATAAGTGGCCTGTCTGCCTCCTCCCACATGTACCAAAGACTGTCTTAAATCAGGATATTATCAGAATCACGCTCCTTCTTTTAAAGCTTTCAATGGTGGGATGCATCTTTGTAAATTGTCCGGTATTTCATGCTAAAATAACCTTCTATTTATGCATCAGGGATCCAATGGGGGTATTATTGCCATAAAAGATAAAGAAATCAATTCTAACGCTTCACTGGGAAAATAACTGGAGGATGGGTTCATTCCTGGAGCGTATACCTTGTCCCATAGATCATAAGGGCTTCAGCGACCCCAGAAATTTGCATTTAGTTAGAGCTGTTCCCACATGACCTCCAAGAGGCCTAACCGTCTCCTTTCTCCAGCACGTTGTTACCCTAGTAAGTGGGAGCCTCAAAAGGAAGATTTTGGAAGCATTATTTTAGAAAGTGTAACCCCAAATCTGAGAGAGCTTGTACATAATGTTTACCTATTCCAAAGAAGTCACCTGGAAGTCCAGAAGGGAAAGACGTTAGTTTATGAGAACTTACAGGAGACACCGATGGCAGCAGAGCAGTGAAGAATCTGCACCTCAGGGCAGTACAGCTAGCAGTTTTATAATCAGAGCAATCAAGGTAATTATTCACATTCCTATCTGGCGTTTATAATTACATTGATTAAGAGTGCCCACTACATTGCTTTCAGCTTTGCTTGGTCACCTGCATCCCATGACTCGTCACTGGGAATATGTACACACTTCAGAGGCCAGCACTGGCCAGAGGCCACTTCCTGAGGGGGGAGGGAAACAGTCCATGTCAGGACAACACCCCGCAGAAAGATTTCGATATTAGAGATTCCCATCTCAGGGGTCTTTCACTCATATTGTGTGTGGCAATTGAGTGATACTCTATCTTGGTGGCTCCGGTCAGGCTTTGGTGCCGCTGTCACCCACGTCAAACAGGACCTACGTAGGTTGCCCATGCATTTGGTCCCAAGCTGGGCTGATGCTCAGCTGGTCTGTACTGGCATGACTGTATCCCGTTTTTAAAATGGCACCCATTTCTCATGATCTGGCTGTTAATTTTGTGAACAGCATTTCAGGCTGGGAGGTGGGGGCTGTAATTAACTATCCACCACCAAAGATTTCTGTGGACCAAACTATTCTGATTACATTGGACCTACTCCTGTTATAACTGTTTTCATTTGTCTCCAGTTGTTAAATGCTACAAAATGCATTAACCCCCATTAATGCATTATCATTAATGCGTTATCAACCCCCAAATTATGATGTCTCCATTGAAATCAGAAGTCTTTTTAACAATGGCATTTTCCTCAAATCTTCTCTGCTTACAGAGAAGAGTCATTAAAATACTTTTCATGAATGCTGATATTCCCCTCACCAATGTATTTCTGTTAAGGCCTCAGTGAAAGGAAGGTCACTGTTGGGTTCCTTCAGGAGACTTGGGGGTTATTGGATTAGGATAGTCAGATTGAATATAACAAATTCACTCCAACATTGTAAATTCACTCCAATATCTTTGTAAATCTTTGAATTCCTTTAGGTTATTTCAAGGAATGTTTGCATTCTCAATTTCATTATTGTGGGTCATTATTGATTCCATATTTCACTCAACTAACTGAACCAACAAGAGAATCACTTCCAGCTGCTCAACGCATCACACCATGTCCGGAATCTGTAGCACGTGCACCCCTGTCAATGAATTCTACCCAGTCCAAAGTTTTGCTTCTCTTCCCTTGTCTGTGCTCACAAAATCCTATGCATTTTTCCTCAGGCTTTTGCCTATATATGTGAGCAAAGTCTAGAGTTGTTTGGGCATGAGTCTTCTCCTCTCAGGTTTGCCACCAGAGCCCCTCACCCTGCCGAGATCTGATTTTATGTGAACAGAGATGATGAGGAGAATAGGAGGGGAGCGTGGGGTAAATTGTATTACCTCACCTGAGGTCTTTACGGGATCTTCAAGCAAGGTGCTAACAGCCTCTTTAGACAGGAAGAGCTCCTATTTTGGTTAGCAAGCAAGGATGTGTCAACTATCTAGGTTTGCCTGGGATGTGGTAGGGAGGAGGGAGGTCTCCTGGGACACAGGACTTCCAGTTCTCAAACCTGGACTGTGGGTTATGCTATGTCAGGATATTGTGAGTCCTCCAAATCTCTACTTGGATCCCAATTCCAAATCAGGGCCCTACTGATCTTTGGTCGATACTCTGTATCTTTTACATACAAGGCCTAGTGAGGATGCGAATTTACTCATGGTATAATTTGTCAGCCTGTAAGGTTAAGTATGGCCTAGGTTCCCAATTATTTAGCCTTATAGCTAGTAAGAGAGAAGAAACTCTGTCAGCAAAAACATGGGGATTATTTTGGCTTTCTGACTGTGCCTTGAGCTGAGAATCAAAACCTCAAACCTAAAAGATTCTTCTGGATGTCTGCATCTCTGCTGGAAGTGACCACCCATCCTATAGTCCTGGAATTCCTCACCCTTCACGCTATCTTTTGACAGTAGCCATTTGATCCACTGAAGCCTTTCCCTTCCTCCTGTATAACGTATCCGCAAGGATTTCACCTCATGGTTGTGCTTATGAGGTTCCAAACATGTTTTGCTACATTAATTTTTGTTGACTTTATACTTTTTACCATTCGTATTTAGGTCTTTAATCCATGTGGCATCTACCATTTCATATAGTATAAGGTAGGGCTCCAGCTTTAATTTTCTCCATTTCGAAGACAGTTCTAATCATTTTCCTAGCACTGCTTGCTTTATCAATTAATTTTTGTGCTACCTTCGTAACCCATGTGTCCTTGGGAGTGACATGTACATTGAGGTATATGTAAATATCTGTAATGCCCCTTTGCTTTTCTTTTACAGATGGACTTAATGAGGCATCTTCCCCCCATTCTTTTACTCTCAATCTTTTTGTGTCATGATTTTTAAGGTATGTCTCTCATAAACAGCATATAATTGGGTCTTTAAAAAATATCCAGTTTGGCAATCTTTGCAATTAAACTGGAGTATTTAGTTCATTTGCATTACGTAATTACCAGAAAGCTGGGCTTAAATCTACCATCTTGCTATTTGTTTTCTTTTTTTCTTTTTTTTTTCCCTGTGAGAAAGCAGGATTTGTTGAGAACAGAAAAGCTCCCACAGCGGGAGGGGGCCCAAAGGGGTTGCCCCACTATTTGTTTTCTATTTATCCCAGGAGTTAGCTGTTACTATATGTTCTTTGTTCCTCTGGCATCCTTCCTTTGGATGGGTCAAGTATTTTTAAATTACTCCAACTAACTTCCTCTACCCATTTTCTACTCTAGCTTCACGTATCATTATTTTTTGGTCAGGATCTCACTCTGTCGCCCAGGCTGGAGGGCAGTGGCACGATCATGGCTCACCACAGCACTGACCTCCTGGGCGCGGGCGATCCTTCTGCCTCAGCCTCCTGAGGAGCTGGGGCTACAGGCGTGCACCACCACACCCAACTTATTTTATTTGTTTGTAGAGACATGGTCTTGCTGTGTTGCCTAGGCCTCCCAAAGGGCTGGGATCACAGGCATGAGGCACCGTGCCTGGCCTTTTTGTATTACTGGTAGTGGTTGCTTTAGGGGCTACAATACGCTTCTTTAGTTTGTTACGATACTCCTTGAATCGCTGCAGTGTACCTTAAAGGGGAAAGAAGTAGGAGCTAATCGGGTGTGGGGGGGTAAGGGTCATAGGCTGCTCGTGGCATGGCACGTGACCTGCTGCAGCCTTCCTCGGACTGATGACGTTCCACTTCATGAGTGCCATACATGCCGCAAACAGTCCGATTCCGTTCATCCCCCTTCCGCCCTTTGTCCTGCTCTGGCCACACATCCTGTTTCACACAGTCTGTGCACACTGAATGCGCTGCCACTTGTCTCAGACAGTCATCTCAAGCACTTTTTAAAGTGGTGTTGTCTGTTTCTCAGACCGTCACCCTTTACAGTGACCCATGTTTCCACCCAGGGTCGTCCTCGGCCAGACTTCCTCTGGTGTCTGCAGAAGTGCAGGCCTGCAGGCCGTGAATTGTCTCAGCTTTTCTTTTGCTGCAATGGCCCGAGGCCTTTTCTCTATGGCAGAGCCCCAAGCTGTGTCTCTCAGCACTGTAGGAATGTCTTTCCACTGCCTCTCACCTTTCTGCTGAGAAGTTTGCTGCCACTCTGCCTGCCGCACCGCTGGGGCTGCTGGGTGTCTGTTTTCTTTGGCTGCTTTTAAGCGTTTTCGGCCATGTGATTGCGACATTCCTGGGCGTGGTTTTCTTTGGGTTGCTCCTGCATGGGGCTGCTAGCTCTGAATGTCGTTGACATTTTTCACTGATTGGAGAGAGCTCTTTGCCATTGTCCCTTCCAACATTTGTACCCCGGTATCTCTCTCCTCCTCTTCTGGCACCCTGTAGCACATACATTTGACCATTTAATTTTTGGCAGCATTTTCTCTCTCTTTCCCTTTTTCTTCTCTCTGTACTTCAATTTGGATAATTTCTAACAACCTGCTTTTCGGGTCATTGATCCTCTACCCCTCCAGTCTGCCGTTAAACCTATCCAATGCATTCTCAATTTCAGCTATTTTATTTTTTTAGATCTAGAGTATACATTCAATTCTTTAGATATTCAACTTGTCTGACGAAGTTATCCATCTTCCACTTTTTTCTTTTTCTCTAATTTTATTAATATTACCATAACAGTTATTTTTAAAGCCTTGTATGATAAGGCATCTGGGTGATCTGTCAATACACTTGCGTTATTTTTTCTTCCTGACTGAGGCCATATTTTTCTGCATATATATATTTCCTTTTTGGTTGTATACCGACTAGTTTGTTTGTTTGTTTGTTTGGAGATGGGGTCTTGCTACATTGCCCAGGCTGGATTCGAACTCTGGGGCTCAAGCAGTCCTTTTGCCTCAGCCCCCAAAATATGCCTGAGACTACAGGCACATACCACCATGCCCAGCTCTGAATATTGTTTTTAAAATAACTCTAGAGACTGAAGTAAGTATGTATTTTTTTCTGAGAGAGGGTACATCATGTCATCTCTCATGGAACTAGGGTGAGAGGCTGAGAACTTTAATCAGAAGTTATGCTGGGCGAGCCTGGGTCACAGCTTTAGTTCTGTGTGCTTCTTGTAAGAGCAAGGCCTTATAAGAACACATACAAGACGGGTCTCTCTTTTCCCTTACATATTGTAGAGTAAGTTTATTCACTTCCTTGGAAACGTCAATCAAAAAGTGGATATGTGGTAGAGACAACGCTGTTTCCCAAATTCGTTTCAGCTGTAGCCCTGGAACCACGGCTTCTCTTGCTGTACCACTGGGACCAAGGGACTGAGTCTTAGCCAGCCCGATGTTGCAGAAACAACTTGTCCATAAATCCCCCTGCACGATGTCTATGTTTTCTTGTCCTACTGGTGACTTTGGAGGCCACATGACAGAGACAGTGGAACTACAAAATGGAAGGGCCCTCCCTCCCAGCTGACTGCACTGGATAATGATGTAAGCAAACATGCTTTTATTGTATGAGCCTTGGCATTTGGAGGTGTAGCTGCAGTCAGTCTAATCTGGACTATGTAAGATTGCACTGAATTGATGAACTATTTCTAGGGAGAAATAACAATTTTATAACATTATAATAATATTAAGGCACTGTAATCAAGAGCACAGTCACTCCATTGATTCTTTTAATAGAATTACATTTTTTTCTTCATAGAGGATTGTGTCATTTCGTTTCTGTTGTTATGTAAATGTAATGGGGCTGTTTTTTTTTTCTTTTTGGCACATTTGAGTTCTTTGTAGATCCTAGATGTTAGGCCTTTGTCTATAATTTCTAGTTGATTATGGCAGGGATAGAGAAATGCTAATTATTTTTAAGGATGATTCTGTATATGGTAAACTTGAATTCTCTTACGAACGCTAAGAGTTTGTAATGCTGCTGGTTGCCTATGCCGATGTTGTTGGCAAAAAAACGGCAGTATTATCTCTTCCCTACCACTTCGCACACCTATTACTTATTTTTATTTTCTTTTTTTGTTCATGGTATTTTTGTTGACTTTTTTCTTTTAATTTTTTATTTTAAAGATGTGGGGGTGCAAGTCAGGGTTAGGCATGCAAATGTCCATGATGCAGGTGCCCCCTTGTTGATGAGGCGTGTCCCCCCTCCCCAGGCAGATTCCCACTCGGCGAATCCCACTTCCCCACTCCCCTCCCAGCAGTCTCCCGCCACTGCCCATCATTCTCTTGTACTGTGACGTTAATCCTTCCAGGTCTGCCCATGAGTGAGAGCATGTGATACTCAGTTCTTTGTTTCTGTGAAAGACCGCTCAGTATTATAGACTCTAAGTCCATCCAGGCTGCAGTGAAGTTCATGATTTTGTTCTTCTTTATGGCTGCCTAACATTCCATCACGTATATGCACCACATTTTTTTAATCCAGTCTCTTTTGATGGGCAGCATGGTCGGTTCCATGTTCTTGCTACTGTGAAAAATGCTGCCATAAACACACGTGTGCAGGTATCTATTTTATAGAGTCATCTGAGTTCTTCCGGGTATATTTCCCATAGGGTCGTATGGAATCACCACACTGTTTCCACAGTGGCTGCACTAGTTTATGCTCCCACCAACAGTGTAGAAGTGTTCCCTTTTCGCTGCATCCTCTCCAGCATCTGTTGTTTTTGAGTTATTGATGATGACCATCCTGACTGGAGTTAGGTGGTACCTCAGTGTAGTTTTAATTTGCATTTCTTTTATGACTAGTAAGGCTGAACATTTTTTCATGTATTTGTTGGCGGCTTGTGTGTCTTCTTTTGAGAACTGTCTATTCGTATCTTTTGCCCACTTTGTAATGGAACTGGTTTTTTTTTCTTTTAGGCACGTTTGAGTTCTCTGTAGATCCCAGATGTTAGGCTTTTGTCGGACATACAGTTGGCAAATATTTTTTCCCAGTCTTGGGGCTGTCTCCCTGCTCTCCTGATGGTTTCTTTGGCTTTGCAGAAGCTTGTCAGTTTGAAGAGGTCCCACTTGTCTATCTTTTCTCTTATGGCATGGGCGCTTGCGGTTTTGATCAGGAACTGGTTGCCAGTTCCAATTTCCATCAGGGTATCTCCTGCATTTTCTAAGGTTCTTATAGTTTGAGGTCTTACATTTAGGTCTTTGATCCATTTAGAGCTGATCTTTGTGTATGGGGATAGGCAGGGATCTTGTTTCAACCTTCTGCATGTGGTCAGCCAGTTTTCCCAGCACCATTTACTGAACAGGTTCTCCTCTCCCCAGTACTTATTTTCCTTTCCCACAGTTTTGCCTATGACTTGCAATTAGCTGATCTTAAACAGTAACAGTAGTGGGCTGCTTGCTTTGTGCCTGACCTTAGAGGGAATGAGTCGAACAGTTCTCTAGAGTGTAATAATCAAGTTAAGAAGATTTCCTTCTGAGTTTGCTAAGAGTTTTATAAAAATCATAAATAAATGCTGAACTCAATACTTTCCCTGCATCTGTAGAGATAAATATGTGATTTTCTTCCTTTACTCTTTTAATATGAGAATCATTGGCTCAATTTGCTGGTAGTAAAGTCATTGCATTCCAAGATCAGCCACACTTGATCATGATGCACACTTTGAAATTGCTTGGCTGGTGGTTTAAGATTTTTGCGTCTGTGTTTATGAAGGAAATGTCTGCGATTTTCTTTTCAGTTCATGTTGTTCTCCCTCTTGCCTTATGATGTTTGCACTGGCTTCGTCTTCTGCCTGAAACGCTTCCTTCTCCCAACGCCCTCCTGCTCTCCCACACGCCCAGCGAGCTGCTACTGCCTTCCCCCCCCTTCAAGTTGCCGCATGAACGCCTCTTCTCCTCCCCAATCTCTCCCACTCACTGTGTACCTTATTCCTTTCATGTGCCCCCGGAACATCTGGTGTTTTCTCCGTTAAGAGCAAAGTGGGCATATTCTAGAAAAGACTGTCATAGAAATACGTTCTCTTATTCTTGGCTATGCACCCTTTCTAATTTACATGGCTGGCTTATGAAGAGGGGCTGGCATAAATTTGGCTTTTATCTACTTTATTGAGACACTATTTACACAATATTTCTGAGCAAACACTTCCCTAGTGTTACACTCCGCTTCTCTCATGGAAATGCAGCATTAGAGCTGTTGTTAGACAACTGTTCCCCTAGCCCTGCACTGTCCAATACAGGGGTCACTGACCAGATGTGGCGATTGGGCACTTGTGGCTAATCTGAACCGAACTGAAACAAAAGTGTACTGGATTTTGAAACTTAGTATAAGCAAAATCATGTAAAATATCTCATTAGTAATTTTATACTGATTACATGTAGAAATGATAATATTTTGGATATACTGGTTTAAATAAAATGTATTATCAGCATGAATTACACTTATGTTTTTTTAATGAAGCCACTGGAAAATTTAAAATTACACATGGGAGAGAGCTATCTATGCTGTAGCTTCGTGAAAGGCAAACAAACTAGAAAAATAAACACGGGTTTAAAGCCTACCTCCTTCACTTATTAGCTCTGTGGACCTGGCAAGTTACTTAAAATATCAATTTCATAAGGACATTACATTAAATTAAAATAATGTATGTAGAATGTTTGACACCTAGGAAGTAACTATCTAATGCTTGTTTCATCACAAGGAAGTAGTTCACACATCACAGTGTCCAGCACACAGGATTACATATGTATTACATGGTGAATTCCATTCTGAGATTAGCAGTTACTAGACTAGTTTACAAATTCATGATACTTTTTGTCATATGGTCCCAAGACTCAACATTACAACGTAACAATACTTTAAGAAAAAAGACAATTATTTTATAATTTTATTCATTCGCTTTTTCTACGCGTTAATAAATCTTTTGCATAGGTAAATACATTTAGTTAGAGCTATAAGACAACCACAGAAACTGAAAAGAAATAGATAGACATTCTGAATATTTGCCAAATAACTAGATTGAGAAAACTCTTGACTATACGTCAGCTTCAGAAATGCCCCAACCCCCTTCTGCTCATACCTAAAACAATGTGTGTCACCCTCAACCGTCTATAAAATCGTTTTATGGAATAGTTTATCTTGAACATCTTCTTATACTCTTTTAAAGCATTACTTCAAAAACAGAAATTCTACAAATAAATAGCAAATGTTATTGCACATGAGAGTTCTAACACTAATGTCTAAAGCAAATTAATCCAATCTGAAGATGTAACTATTTTTTCTAATAGAATGGTCTTGGTAATTAGAATATTTTAATATCTGATGTAAAGATAACTTCTGACACTTGGAATGAAGTTATAAAACTTTCTCCAAACTCAGAAGAAAGTGAGGTTATTATAACACAGTGAGCTGTGTTACCTGAGCTAATCAAGGAGCCACTATGGCAGGTCTCTCAAGTAGGAACCTTGCTTGTCTGGGAACCATGGTCTTCTGAATCCCAAAATCCTTGTCTCAAGAGCACGGTTTCTCAGGACCTGCACTGCAAGCTCTCAGCCCTTCTCCCTGCTCAGGCTGTGCCGAACCGAAGGCACCCACCTCTGGACAGGGGCCACAGGCCACGTGCCAGTAGCAACAGCATGGTGGCTAAAGGATAGGCCATTCGGTCAGGGGGAAATAAAGGCGCTTTCAGGAGGGATTTCTGGCTGAGAACCAAGGTGGTAACAGCTTTGCTCTATAAGATGTAATAACGACAAAAGAATATTAAAATCTAAGGCTGCACAAGGCATTGTAAACAGCAGTGATCTTTCTTAGAAATGTTAGAATTCATTTGCCCCAAAATAACAAATATAATCTAGTACTGGAATAAAAATACCTGAGAAGTTATCACTCTCTAGGCAACAAAGTAGTGTTATTTCTGTTTAGCAAAAGTTCAGCTATGCCTGAATTAATTTCTACATTTATTTTAAAAAGTAAATTTTAACAAAGTGGTCAACAAAGGAAGTATGGGTTTTAATGTTGATCATATCAATTTATTACTAATTTTGGTCTTCCAATTGGTTTCCTATATAAAAACAATGAGTTTCTCAGTAGTAGGTACAACAGCTTTTAAAGAGAACTTAGGCAGAATCATTAAGATAGAAACCATAAATAACCAGAAGGCAAATGAAGCAAAATTGTCTAATGTGATGTTTGCCCTAATTTATATCAATATTCTTCCATAAATTTTTAGAATGTTAAAGTTATCCTAATCTAAGCATATTATGAAATCATTATAAAAGATTCCAACCTCTAAAACTTATGAAAGAGCGCAAGACCTTGAACAGAGTTAGAAATGCTGGCTATTTTCTTACTGGTCAACTTTGGTCTGTATTTTCTGGGCCTCTTCGGGCCAAGCATAACGATCAGGTAGAATCTGGTCATAATCCGTGCTATACATCTGAGAGCGGACAAACGCTTCCTTGTTTTGTGGTTCAGGATAAACGGTGGCTGTCTTTTCTTGGTATGCGTCTTTCACAATCTAGATATAGAAAAGAATATTAATTATTTTAATAAATAGAGGTGATAGTGAACCCAAGCCAGCAGAAGTTTTTATTTAACAGATTTTAATTTTTTTTTTTTTTGAGTCGGAGTCTCACTCTGTCGCCCAGACTGGAGTGCACTGGCCGCTCCCGGCCACCGCAGCCTCGACCTGCTGGGCTCCGGCGATCCTTCCGCCTCAGCCTTCCGAGTAGCCGGAATTACAGGCATGCGCTACCATGCCCAGCTGATTTTTTAATTTATTGTAGAGATGAGGTCTGGCTGCCCAGGCGGGTTTCGAACCCGCAGGCTCAGGCAATCCACTCACCTCAGCCTCCCAAAGGCACAGGATTACAGGCTGAGCCACCAAGCCCGGCAACAGATTTTAATTTATATAATTGCCTGTTTCCAAAACCTTAAGTGCATTATAACAAAAGCACATGTAGACGAAGATATAAAATGAAGAGCAATTATAAATCACATAGTGAGAGGGAAAAGGCTTCCAGAAATGAAAGCATTTGAGGAGTGAAGATTTATGCAAGTACGATCACCCCAGGATTTCTCAGAGAAGCCAGTGTTAAATGTCTTGACATGATCTGACTGATAACTAACTGAACCCCAAATACCTAAACAGTCCTGCTAAGTGAGAACCTAAAATTTCCAAGAACTCCTGATCTGACCACTGTCCCCGCCAAATGGTCTCTGTTTATGGCAGCATCTCCTGACCCTGATCTGCAGGCAGGGTCTGTGCTCCTTGTCAGTTTCACAGAACCCCATCTTCACATTTTGTGTGACACACACAATTCTGGTCCCTCCATACTGGCTTTCTCCTTCCACGGCCCTACATCCTGGAACCATGCACAGGTTTTCTGTGGTGTCATACTTTTCCTAACCTGCACATTATACTTTTACTTCTTTTTTTAAAAAAAGAAACTTCCTCTTGGCTGGGTGTGGTGACTCACATCTGTAATCCTAGCTCTTTTGGAAGGCCAAGGTGGGAGAATCATTTAAGGCCAGGAGTTCAAGCCCAGCCTGGGCAACATAGCAAGACCTCATCTCTACAAAAAATCAAAACAATTAGCTGGGTGTGGTGGTGCATGCCTGTAGTCTCCCCTACTCAGGAGGCTGAGTCTGAAAGACAGCCTGAGCCTAAGAGGTCCAGGTGGAAAAACTTCCTCTCATGGTTCCAGAAAGCCAGTTCCAAACCTTCCCTTGTCTTTAAATCTCCATTTGACTCTCATCCCTCTACTGAGAAAATTCCAGTTACTCAGAGAAAACGACATTTTCCCTTTTCACCAACTCAAACTCCCTCCTCTGATTCTTCATGCTTCTGCTCTTCCCTTAGTTTCTTTGAGAAAAATGGATTCTCCTTCTTGTCAAAATTAATCACCCCATATGCACTATTTAATTCACACCAGTTATAAAAAGCAGTCAGTGAGCAGCTTTTTGTAAGAATGACTTATTGGGTTAAGTCTGAATTTGAAGAGTATTAGAAAGATTAAATAGCTCTTTTCAATGTAAAATTTATGCATTTATGAACAATTCTGGTTATAAATATTGTACTGTATTGTGAAGAAATAGCTATGAAAATGCAGGAAGTAAAAGTGTGTATACACCAAAACTATGATGCTAGAAAATAGAGCAAACAAATTTCTTTAAAAGACTTGAAACAAACACATGAAAAATAATGATGCCTATATTAGGAATGTAGAATATTGTTTATTTTCCTCTTCTCTGTTTTCCAAAGTGTCTATAATGTGGCACTATTACTTATTAAACAGTTTTGTTGAGGTGTAATTCACACAAAATCCAACCATTTCAAGTGTCCCATTAAATTATTTTGGAAAGCTACTGAGCTATGCCACAAGCACCACATTCAGTGGTGGACGTGCCCACCTCCTCGAGAAGACCCTCAAGCCTGTATTAACTTTGCAACACAGCACGGTTGGGCATGGCTGGCACAGCCAGCGGCTGCTCATCTCCTCGTTCTGCTCCCAGGCACACCACAGCCACGGCCCCTCTCCCGCGACATCTTCACTCTCTCCTGCCAATGCCAAACTCTCTGGAGGAAGGGCTTGTGCTGCTCTGCCGGCCTAATTCTCCCTGACGACCTGTTCTCTTGGCTTCTTGACATCTCTTTCGTAAACATCTCTCGTGATCACTTGCTAAGCACCAGGTAGAAGTCCCCATCTGTCTTCCTCTCCCAGATACAGTCCTGCTGATCTCAGCTTCCACCCTCACACTAAACTGTCTGGTCTCTGATTTCTGGCATGCTGCTCTGTGGGGAGACTCTGCCTAAAATCCTGACCCCTTTTCTTCTTAACCAGCATCCTCCTTCTGTCTTCCAGACACAGGACTAAACCCTAACCTGTCCTCAGTTTCTGTTCCCCCCTGTACTTGCTCTCTGCAGCCCCGCCACTCCTGGGGTGTCACCTGTCACCACATGCAGATGACTCCGCAGTCTTGCTTCGGCTCCAGTCACGTCCATCCACTTGTTGGAAATGTGCCTCTGAGAGTGCCACTGGCACCACACACACGCCGTCCACGCACATGATCCTCCCCCCAAAGCTGGTTCTTTGTTGATGTCCTCACTTCGGTCTGAGCGCCCAGCAAGTGTCATATCTGCATCTTTCTGCACTCCTCTCTTCTGTCCCTACTTTCTTACTTTCTCCTGTAATCATATGCTAATTCCTCTTCATTTGCATCCTCAAACGAACTCAAAATGATATTATGCTGTTCTGTATATTAATCGTTCACACTAACTAGAAAGTAGTCGATGTAGGCCAGGCACAGTGGCTCATGCCTGTAATCCCAGCACTCTGGGAGGTGGAGGTGAGAGGACTGCGTGAGCCCAGGAGCTCAAGACCAGCCTGGGCAACACAGCGAGATCTTGTCTCTACAAAAAATTTTAAAAATTAGCCTGGTGTGGTGGGATGCACCTGTAGTCCCAGCTACTTGGGAGGCTGAGCAGAAGGATCAGCTGAGCCCCAGAGGTCAAGGCTGCAGTGAGCCATGATGACGTCCCTGCACTCCAGCCTGGGCAACAGAGTAAGGCCCCAACTCCAGAAAAAAAGAGTAGTAGACACATATTAACAGATAATATGAGCATACTCTTTCAAAAATAGATAACCAAGCAGTTTATTATCTAAAGTTATTTGAAGGATTGCTTGCTTTTTGAAGAATCTACTTTCAATCAATAAGATAAATAACAATATGTGATTCTTAAATGGTCTTGTTTAGATAAACCTGCTAATACCTTATGCTAGTGATCTTCAACCAGGAGCAATCTGCTCCCTACAGGGACACTTGGCAATGTATGGAAATATTTTTGGTTGTCTCAACAGTGCAGATGCTACTATATGTAGTGGGCAGAGGCCAGGAATGCTGCCAAACATGGTACCATGCCCAAGACAGTCCTCACAACAGAGTTATCTAGCCCAAAGTCCAGAGGGCTGAGGCAAAGAAATCGCAGCTTAAACATATAACTATTGTTATAGTTGAACTGTGTCCCCCTCAGATGCATACGTTGAAGCTCTAACCACTAGGACCTCAGAATGTGACTGTATCACAGAAAGGGTCTGCAAGGAGATGAATCAGTCCAAATGAGGCCACGTGGGCGAGCCCTAATCCAGTGTGACTGGTGTCCTTGTAAGAAGGGGACATATCGACGCACAGCGGGGTACACACATTGAGAAAAGACCAGGTGAGGACACAGTAAGAAGGCGGTCGTCTGCCAGCCAAGAAGAGAGGCCTCAGAAGAACCCAGACCTGCGGACATCTTGCTGGGACGTGCGGTCCCCGAAACGTGAGAAAACTAGCCCATGCTGCTTAATGAGTCTGTGGCTGTGCCAGCCCGACCAGACAAACACAAGCACACTGCCACGAAGGCCGTGTGTCTCTGTTGTGCTGCGGAAACCTCCCTGCCTTTAGGTTCTCCTTGGCTGACTCCCTGGACAGCACGTCTGCCACCCCCACAGCTTTGGAGCCCTTTGCCCTCACGGTTTTGCCTTCTGCCGGTATCCTCAGTTGTAATCTTAGTCACGTAACATGCCGTCCATCAAAAGGACACACAGGGAAGTGGCTCGAGGACGAAGTGTCTCTCTAACATGTCTGCGATATGTTAGCCGTTACCACAAGTGTGATATGGGAAAGAACAACTTTAAAAAGGCAAAATGGGTGGAACCAGTCTGAAAGAGAACCCTATCGAGTTATTTAAGTTATAGGAAAAACACGACTGACAGGATAATCAATGGCTCAGCAGAATTCCTCCATTCCTCTCTCAGCATCAATTGTAATTCCCAAGCTCTTCCAAGTCATCGTGCCCCATTTCCGACTTCTGACACAGTAAGCTGATACAGATACACATCTCAAGGAGCAGATTTTCAACATTTAAATCTACATATTTAGCAAGAGAAGGAAGGAAAAACAATGAAGCTTGAACAAGCATGGTTTTACCTTTTCTGCAATTTTCAGGGACACATCTCTAATGGTATTCAAGGGAGGATAAAGCCGGCCCTCTTCCAGGTGTTTATCTGACACCTGCTGAGCTATAACCTTAAAAAAAGAAAGAAAGAACGTTTATACTTCACACCATACAATGTGGTGGTTATGCAAATAACTAAGTGAATGGTCACATATAATGGTGGTATACAGAAACCAGCCACGTTAATGTGATCATCTCATTTCATCTCCCTTTCTATCAATGAAAAGTTGAGCCCAGAGAGGTTTAGTCACATATGTTGGGATCACATAATTGGTAAAAAAAAAAAAGATGGGAATGGATTCCAGGTGTCACTTAGACCAGTTCTTTCTCTCTATACCATGAAATGCTGGATACTTGTATCCTCAATCGATACATTAGGGGAACGGGAAAAAGAAGAGTAAGAAAGAATGAGGAGGAACAGGATAGAGCAGTGAGAAAAGACCCTGAACATATGGGGGGGGTCGCTGAGGCCAAGCATGCCGCCACCCCAGCTCATGGGTTCCTGCACAGGGGACAGGGCAGGAGGCTGAGAAAGTCACTGCAGAGTCTCCTTACAAGCAGGATTTTCATCTCTCACAGACTCTGGATGATAGGAATCACCTGACTAGCCTTGGCTACTGCTGTCCCCAGCTGCTTCCTAATTCTGAATCAAAGACGTTAAATTCTCCACTGACCCCTAAGGCCACCCTAGCAACCCTGAAGTTCCCTCCAGATCTAAGACTTTAAGTTTCTAGGTGGGGTGGATCTAAATCACTTATAGCTGAATCTTTGTTTAACAGAAATGTAGATGTAGAGAGGGAGTGGGACACCTTGATCTGCACATTCTGAATAACTGAAATTAAGAGCTCTTTCAGTATTTCTTAGTATCTCTTAGATTTTTAAATCATAAAATTATTTCCAAAATATTGTTTTGTTGCCATCAGCAAATATATAGGACTCTCAACAAGAATAACACTGCGGAGAAGTTTAAAAAAGAGACATTTCCAATTTAGTAAGGTCACAGGGAAGAGGAAGAAAAAGAGAACTCAGGAAGAGAAGCCCCCAGGTCAGCAACAAGGAGGCGTGTCCAGGAACCCAGAGGGAGGACAGGTGTGGACGCCTCACGGTGGAGAGGGGCTCCAAGGAAAAGTGGGAGTCAGGCGGAAGAACAGGGAGGGCACTTGGGGCCACGCAGGGGAGTGTGGGCCCCAGCGTCTGAGGTGGTGTCTGAGGTGGGGCAGCGGCGAAATCAGGAAGCGGAGCTTGGATAAAACCCTGTGGGTGATGGAGGACTTCTGACCAAGGGCATGGAGGCAGAGGCGGGGGGGGGGTGACTCGCAGAGTCTTGAGCCCAGTCTTATAATCTCCCATCACTTCACTCACTGGTTCTTGCCTTTGCAACAGGATGTTGACTAATGTTTTCCTCTGCTCCAGAATTAGTAGCCAGGGCCCAAACTGGAGCCCAAAGAGGCAGTAGGTGCTCCACACTCTCAGGAAGCCACAGAACAGTGTGGCCTCCTCCTGCAGAGCCTAAGAGGTGGAAGCCAGTCCTGCCACCCTACGACCACGGCACCCCCTCCCAGAGGCTGAGAAGGGGAGAGATGGGGAACGTGGCTGGAGCCCTGACTTGGCCCGGAGAGTTGTGCAGTGATCTTTTCTTCCCTTCTGCTCTTCTGAGTGGGTACTAGGCTTATGTTTTTGCTTTTAATGTTTTGATGATGAATGTGCTGTGTGTTATCTAGCAAGCATCTAATTGTAATATTCTAGTTACAAAGTTTTAAGACTTGACTACATGATACATCACCACCCAGCTTCAAGGAGAGACTGGCATTCTGCTCCCCACGTGTCCAGAGCAGTTGCAGACAGGCGAACTCAAGTAGCGGAGGAGAGAGTGGGACGGGGAGGCGCTGCGGCAGCCGTGAGCGGTCTGTGTTCCCTTTGGCGGATCTGGCATGGACACATGAGTTTCCACCGCCAAGTGGTCACAGCTGAGGAGGCCCCGGCTTCCTGGGTGACCAAAGGTGGGCGAGGAGGCTAAACCGAAGCCAGACCCCCAAGTAAGGGGCCTCTGAACCCTCGAGTGGGTCCTGAGAGAGAGCGAGCCAGGTGTGAACCCGGCCACAGAGGGCCTGATGGCCTAAAACAGTGGAGAGTTGACACATACCCTTCCTGCCTATCTCCAGCACATCTGAAGAAGCAGGCCTTCGTGAGAAGGGGGAGGAGGTTTCTCAGAGACTAGCCGCACACTCCCCCAAGTCCTCCCGAGAGCTAGTGTCAGAGGAAGGGTGAAAGAGAAGCAGGGCCTTCCCGACCTGCGACTGTAGACCTCTTGTCCTGCCGGGAGAGGACCTGAATCTGGGTTGGATATACAACCTTGAACGGGGCAGATGTTTAATTACTGTTCACTGGCATGTCTTCAGCACTCAGAATAATGCCTAACACACAGCAGGTACTTAACAATTGTTGAAAGAATGAGTGACCTGTAAATCATGGGATCTTACTGAAATGTCACGAAGAGAAATGAAAGGTAGATTTGGTGGAGAATTACTTAAAACAATGATTGAGGCCATTTAAATTCAAACCACTGAACTGAAACGACATTAAAAAAATCTTCTTAATTCTTGTTATGCAAAGGATTTGTGGTGGTTTAAATCAGTGGAAACTTGTTAGATGTAAAAGCAAAAACTTTTATGGATATCCAGTATTGTTATTTAACTAGATAAGAAAAAAAAAATGGGTAGCGAGATGCTGAAAAGTTGTAATAGCTTGGTGGCTGATGGTTCAGGCTCTGGTGTGAGGAGACCTATGTTTGAACCCTGATTCCCACCCATTACTGTCTGTCTGAATTTGGGCAACTCAATTAACTTTTATAAGTCTCAGAATAAGTCTCAGAATATATAACAGTTTCTGGCTCATAGGATTAAATAAAATAAATGACAGCAAAGAACTTACCACTGTCTGCCAAATAAGTGTTCAATGAATCTTAGCTATTTTATTTTAAAAATAACAAGTAGGCAGCCTCATGGCAAAGTGGAAGCAAAACTTCTGGTGTCAGCCCTAGCTCTAAAATGTATTAGCCTTTTAGCTATGTGATTTGGGGCAAATTCTATAACAATCAGCTTCAGTTTTTTTCAACTGCTTATGTGAAATGATACATACATTGTGCCTCCCACCACTAGCACACTGCTGGCCTTCAGAACCATTGTTTCTTCTCTAGAATGCTACACAAATGTCATTTTAAAGAGATGGGGAAGAGTCAGAAGACAGCTAAGAAGAACCATTCTGAGGCCAAACTCTCCTCGTGTGCCTGTCACACAAAGGGGGAGCGGAGAAACTGGGGAAGAATCAAGCAGCACATAGGTGACCATGGGGGCCCCACTAAAGTGTGAGAGGGGGGTTCTGGGGGTGGGGGAGGAGAACGTGCACAAGTCCTAGCCTCAATCTCCTCCACTGAATCATTCACTCAAAAGCCATGTGCTGCCTTTCATGGGACTTGAGTATCTCCAGTGACACTGTGGCTGATTCCAAATAATCTCTGTTTATTCTGACAATGCGATGATGGCTGGATTTTCAGTTACCCAGCAACTTAAGTGAGTCAAAGGTCCTTCCAAAAGATGTCAATGGTATTATCCCAAGTGTCCCCTGGGAAGACGTCAGAAGGGAGTGGATCGGGGTAGATGAGAGGACGCCAGCAGGTGATTCAGGAGTGGCATGGGGAAAGGAGGCACAGGTTTATCTCCCAGGTGTGAGCAGCAGGTGAGAAGCCTGCTGCCCAGCTGCACTACAGACCACACAGGGCCAGGCAGGCTGACCCAGGGGAGTACTCTGTGCTCTCATCAGGGGTCCAGAAGAATGTCCCAATGCCAGGAAAGCCAACACTCTCTTTATGGCAGAAAAATGTCCAGAAATGTGTTTTGTGCTTGGTGCCAGTCCATGAGACGTGACTGGTATTTTCAATAGGGCTCCTAGCAGTTGTTATATTTGAGGTTGCCGATGTTCCTGTTTCTCTTCGGATTGCTCCAGTCTCTCATCTTTTATTAAAGATTTCAGGAAAAAAAATTGAGGCTGCCAAACAAAATTCATCTAGATCTCCCAAATGTTATTTCTGTTAACTACAAAATATAATCTAGACAAAAAAGACTTTCTTCTTTTTTAGGCCTTCTGGCAGTGGATGTTTGTGGCAGTTACTCATCTATCTTCTGCTAAGATACATGATTAGTTCTATTTAATTCAGCTCAACAAGTATTTGTTAAGTTTCTGCTTTGTGCTTAGCATTGTGCTCAGTGCTACTGAAGCTTTGAAAGAAGGTATATGGAAGACTCTTTCAAGAAGATAATTATAGAGCAACTTAATTATAGAGGCAACACTTAATTGTTTAAAATATGAAGCTCTCGAGAGAAGTAAAATTAAATGTCAAGGTGTTTAATAAAGACAGCTATGGCTAAGACGAAAGACCCGGAAGAGCCAGGCTTATCACAAAAGGATTCAAGGATGAGGTGAGACTTAAGCAGTACCCTAAATGACAGGCTTGAATTGGGGGAGAATAGTCCTCAGGTCTTTCCATGTGACAAGAGAGAAAGCAGTTGATTATGCAGGTGTGCACATCGTGGTGTGCTTGAAGGCTATGGGATGAGGCTTCTAAGCTCCGGGGCCTGCTTGGAAAGGGGGTATTACTACAACCCTGGGAATAACTGTGAACACAGGCGAAGCAAGGGAAGGTGACAAGTCAGGTTTTAAGAGTGTTGTGTTTAAGACACAGCAGGATACTTCCAGGAACTTACCCAGCAGGGAACAGGAGGTATGGTAAAAGATGAGAACAGAGAGACACAGATTCGGCCACAATTAGAGTGAAGATACCAGAAACAAGCAAAGAGCTTCAAAAGCAGAAGACAAAGAGAGGAACAAAGTAGAGGGGGCAATAAATGCTAGGGGAAAAAGTTCTTTGTTAAAAGAGAGACGAAAAGGAGACAAGAAAACAATGAATGGGACATAACTGAGGAACTATGAAAACCAGGAATGCCGTGCTGAGGCCTAAGAGAAAACCAGTAGGGAGGCCAAAGATGTAGTCGGAGAAATCACTAGCTATGATAAGAATAACACTGTTGACAAGGCCACATTTTTTAAGAATATTATTTCTGTGAATGGAAAATGGAAATACATTTTAATTGTTTTTCTTCAGTTTGTTGGTAGTGATTATTACTTTTCCTGGATAGCAAATACTTTTCATGAGATCTGTCACAAGAGGGAGCTAGAGTTATTTAGGAAAGAAGACATGGACTATGAGTAGTGTTTCTACTCTAAAAAGACGCTGTGCGTATTAAGGCAATGATTACATTTTCCCTAATGCAAAAACAACTTTGAAATGTTCTCTTAGTAATTTGACAGCCGCTTATGTTTAACAATA
Organism: Carlito syrichta; assembly: GCF_000164805.1. Classification (NCBI taxonomy): domain Eukaryota; kingdom Metazoa; phylum Chordata; class Mammalia; order Primates; family Tarsiidae; genus Carlito; species Carlito syrichta. The sequence goes on along the minus strand of NW_007247307.1, from coordinate 244,514 downwards.
TTTTTCAAGTTAAAGAAAACCCGAGATATCTGCTGGCATCAGTTCTGTGAAGAAAAGGGAGCAGGACATCACGGCGTCCCGGTATCTGAATGATGACGGTGCCAACTAGGGCTAGGCTTCTCAGGCCACATCAATAACGTAAGAATCTTTGTCTATGTTATTGAGGCTCCTCTTCACAATGGAAACCGCATGTTAGCAACATAAAAATATCAGACTACTAATCAAGTTCTACTTGGTTCAGTTTAACTATAATGTACAGTGGTTTAAGAGAAATTTGAAGAGTGGCTCAAGTTTCTCATTCGCAAACTGCATCCTGTTCAAATCTGACAACATGATGTCAACCAGATGAACGTTCTGACGATCAGAAGCTCATGATTTTACAGATATGCCCACCTGCTGCTGCATCCTGCTGAGGCTTGGGAAGGGCACGGAGAACTAACTGTGGTAAGCTCATGACATCTCCTGTGCCACGACTAAAAGCCCTTTGTATCTGCCCCAAGAGCTTCGTGTCCTCTGCCAACATCTATGAAGTTGTGACTAACTTGGTAGCTTGCAAGTAGGCTAAGATCTCGGGTCTTTCACAATACCTGGCAGCACAAGATGCCCCAATGATCCTGCTCTGTGATATTCTGAGAGTCTTTCCTGAAGGCTCAGACTACAGCCCACTTCTCCCGTCCTTTTAATGATTTTTATAAACACCTAATTCCCTATTTTAATTTAATTTCTGCTTAAAGATTAGAGTGAAGATACCAGAAACAAGCAAAGATCTTCCAAAGCAGAAGACAAAGAGAGGAAAAAAGTAGGGGGGAAGTGAATGCTAGAAAAAAAAGCTCTTTGTTAAAAGAGAGATGAAAAGGAGACAAAGAAAACAATGAATGGGACATAATTGAGGAAGTATGAAAACCAGAAATGCTATACTGAACCCTAAATGATAAACACTTCCACTATACCATATCAGACTTTCATTTTAAACGTTCAAAAAGACATTATTTAAGAAGTTTCTCAATGGAGAAATATTTACCACTTAATTGTCTTTTGGAAACAATATATATATTTTTTTGAGTTAGAGTCTCACTCCATCACCCAGGCTGGAGTACAGTGGCACAATCACGGCCACCCCAGCGTCGACCTGCTGGGCTCAGGGATCCTTCCTCCTCAGCCTTACAGGCAGCTGGAACTACAGGCATGCGCTACCACATCCAGCTGATTTTTTATTTATTGTAGAGATGAGGTCTCGCCAAGTTGCCCAGGTGGGTCTGGAACCTGCGGGCTCAGGCAACCCACTCACCTCAGCCTCCCAAAGTGCTGGGATTACAGACCTGAGCCACCATGCCCGGCCAGAAACAATATTTCTACTCGTCTCTTTACTGTCACAGAATTTGATCTGATGTGTGAAGATAAAAAAGAATTCCTCTTAATAAATCAAAGCATAGTTTTTCCAGCTACTGAAGAACAATCTCTTGCTAGTGACTCAATATGAACCTGCCACCTACCCCTTAATTCTCCATTGGGAAAGATTTTCTCTTCTTCAGATTTTACGTCTAAAAATGGGTTGAAAGTGCTAGATAAATAAAACATGAGATCACCTAGGCTGAGCACACTTGGTACTTGATAGCAGTGGTCCCCAACCCTGGCATCAGGGCCCGCTTTCGTGGAAGACGGTTTTTTATGGACTCGGCAGGAGGGATAATGGTTTTGGGATGATGCGGGCACATGACATTTACTGTGCACTTTTTTTCTATCACTGTTTTGATATGAGTCCGCAGGCGACTGGTTTATGACGGTCTGTCCAGCCTCATGGCTCATGTTAGTCTGTCCTTGCAGCCACTCCCCGCTAGCACCACCACCTCAGCTCCGCCTCAGATCATCAGGCATTCGATTCTCACAATGAGCGCGCAACTTAGATCCCTTGCATGCACTTAGATCCCTTGCATGCATAGTTCACAATAGGGTCGAGCACATATGAGAATCCTATGCTGCTGCTGCTGCTATGACAGAAGGCGGAGCTCAGGTGGTAATGCGCGTGATGGGAATGGCTGTAAATACAGATGAAGCTTTACTTGCTCGCCCATGGCTTAGCTCCTGCTGTGTGGCCTGGTTCCTAACAGGCCACAGGCCACGGACCAGTACTGGTCCAATGCAGGTCCGTGGCCTGGGGGGTGGGGACCCCTGACCCCTGCTTTATAGCCGTGGCAAACCTGGAGGACTTCACAATACCTCAGCAGTAGTGAGAAAAATCGTATCTGTGATGTGCCTCAATCCACACGCCACAACACCAAGAGCAACTCCAGGGAACACATAGGAATTGTTGCCTTGGCCAGGATACAGGGTCCGTCCATTTGGAAGAGTGACTGGATCAAAAGGACTGCCACTGGCAAAAATTGCACGTCCCTGCAACACAGACACACACACAACTAACTTTAACAAGAAGCAGGATATTTTAAAACAATTGTATCTTAACAGTACTACCCCATAGCCTAAATACTTAGAAGTCTAATTTTTCAGTAACTTCCTAGGAAGTCTAGGCAAGCTTCTGTGATATAAGCAACAAGTGCAAGAAACCCAGAGACCATCACTCTGTTCTCTGCACTGGTTCAGCCCATGGGCCCATCAACTGCTTCTATGTTGGGCTTCCAATTATAGACTTTTAAAGATAAAAAAGTATGGATTAACATTAAAGTACTGAAAGATGACATTAGGTTGGGATTTAAGGATCAACACATCTCCAAAGTAAAAACTGAGACCAATGTATAGATTTCTATACTGTAAAGAGTCATATGGAAAATCACATAGGAAGCAACTCATTAGCACAAGCGGAATTGGCAAGTAAGGGGAAACTTAAGTTGTCATAATTGCCTTCATCTCTCCTGGTTTTACTATTTTACCATAATTATTTGAGGAATCTTATGTATTACTTGCTGCAAGAAGTCACTGATGTAGGGCCTGCTGGGTGCTACATTCCATAATGCTAGTCAAAAGGAGAGCATGTGTCTGATCTGTGAGAGTGACAGCAATTAGGCTTCAGCGCAGGTATGGAAAGCCCTCAACAAAGGAAGCATCCCGATCTAAGAAATCAGCTTGAAAAGTCTAAGTCATCAAATCCCCAAAGCAGAGTTTAAATGATGACCAAATGGGTTATAAGTGCCATACCTCTTACCTCTTAGATCTGTAGTCTAAATCCTGATATTAGTAATATTAGCTTGTTTATCCAATATCATAATATACCTTTTGGTTCTTTTGAACCTTGTATAATATACAATTCAACCTTCTTCAGGATATAAATCGATGAAAATAGATGAAAAAGAAAACAAATTCTCATTTAGGTGCCTATAACATACTGTTATGTTTTGCACAGAATTAGACTTTGTTTTCAAACAAGACTGAGATAATAAACTCTGTTTACCAGATAAAGCATTTCATTACAAACAACTTTCTAATGGACCTAAATTATTTTTTCATAAATACAGGTTTTCAAAAACCATATTTGAGAAAGAGGCCTGCAACACTGTTTATCTCCCTCCCCTCCTTCACTCCCATCTTCCTGCCTATTTTTCTAGGCTCACTATATTTTAAGAAGGAATGGCATTAAACAGATGACAGCACTGTAGCTGGCTAAGCAGTCGCATATATGCAAATTGTTAATATGGGAATGGAAGTCTTCCCGTACCATTTTTCTGTAATTCTTTGGCCAAACCAGTATCTAAATTTCCAAGCTCAAAATCACTTTCTGTGGTTTATGAACAACCACATAGAGCATCAGGAAAGACCATAAGAAAACATTAAAGGCATCTATATCAAACACATTCATATTTTAAAACACACTACATAAATTTGGATAACTTTATATGTGTGCTGCAGATGAGTCTCTAAGTTCTTGAGGTTCACTGAGACATACTGAGATAAAATAATTAAACACTTGTTTACTGTCTGCCTCCTGTGTGCAAGGCACCATGCTAAAATTTTGTGATTGCGCAAAGGGCTTTTTGTCTTTTAAGGTCCTAAGGACTACTGAGTCATGTGAGGCAAATTCCCCAACCTAAGGATGAGATAAATTTAAAATCAAGCCGGGCTCAGTGGCTCAGCCTGTAATCCCACACCTTGGGAGGCTGAGGTAAGTGGACTGCCTGAGCCCGCGGGTTTGAGACCCGCCTGGGCAACTTGGTGAGACCTCATCTCAAAAATAAATAAAAAAATCGGCCGGGCGTGGTAGCACGCGCCTGTAGTTCCAGCTGCTTGGAAGGCTGAGGCGGAAGGATCGCCAGAGCCCAGCAGGTCGAGGCTGCGGTCATCCAGTCTGGGTGACAGAGTGAAACTCCGACTCAAAAAAAAAAAAAAAAAAAAATTTAAAATCAGTGAAGATACTGATGCCATCCCAAGTAGGAGAGATAAACAATGGTGTGGTACCTTGTAGAAATAATAATTAATTCTATCAATGAACATTGAAGGATACAGGATTGAAGTAGAGCCATCAAGTTTGAATTTATGCAGAGCGACATAATTTTGTGTCATACTTACCTTCTCTATTTCATTTTGGACTTATTTCCAAAGTAAAAGTTTTAGATAGACATCAATCTCAGTTGTTGTAATGATTTTTTTTTCCAGTCTTTGAATGGAAGAAAGGCTCTTGCCAACATATTAGTCAAATATATTATGTATAAAATAGTATAAAATAAGTCACTTTTTTGAAACAGTAAAGTACTGAAGTATTGAAGACTCCTATCCCAACCTGGCTGAATGTCAAGATAGCTGCCCAAATGTTCCACCCATGGCATCAAAATCCAAACCCAGGATTTAGCAAAGCAAAAATAAGCCTGTGGTTTTATACTGTATGCTTCAATGTTTGGGAATAGCTAGTTAAAAGCTATTTTCATCAGCTTCTAGAACCAACCTTTCTTACTTTCTATTTTAAATCTTAGATACTTCCAAATCACTTGAAGAAAATTATCACTACAACGTTACCAAGTTTATTTTATTGAAGAAGAGGATGTACACAACAACATTCTAGAAAGAGAAATACTTCTTATCCCCCAACTTGTTCACTTTTCTTTCATTCTTGGTTATATAATTCTTGAAGGTTAAATGGTAACCACCTTAGATACCCTAGGCCTCTCTATAATTAAAATCAAAATTTGATTATTAAAATATCAGTTACACTTTTACTTTACCTTAGTTACTTTATAGCACTGCTCTGCAGAACATTCTGCTTTGCTGGTCGGATTGCTCAAAGCAAAAATAATAGGCCGTTCATTGAAGGCAGCCATATCTTTGAGAATTTGTTCTGAGAATGCACCACCGATTGCAGCAACTCCTAATGGAAAAATTAGGAACTGGTGATTAGGACCATCACAGGTTAATTCATCATAGGTTAATTCATCTAGGAGGCCCATACGCAAAAACTATAGTACATACCACGTCATTTTCCAATAGATCCCAAACAAAATACTATATAGAGTACTCTTATTAAAAGTATTATAACACAAAGAGATACATCTGTTAATGCCAACAATCTCTGCAGTCTTTAGGGTTACAAATCTACATGTATCCATAAAAATGAAAGATAATGTTTAATTCATAATATGTTGAATTAGTAACTAATCACTTGGAATTTTGACTATAGGCATTTGTATCAGAAAATTAAAATGTGTCCTATATATATACTCTGTGAGTATATTTCAGTCTGTCAGGCTGCAATGCAAATATGTTTTATAAACCAAGGCTAACACAAGACTGATTCAACTGCAAAACTGAATTACTACTCATGAAATAACTTTAACAGAAGAGTAAAACAATTAGCATAATGGAAATGAAAAACAGTAAGATTACTGACAACATATTTTGTAAAAACAATACTAAATGCTAAGTAAAGTTCTTGTCAAGGAGTAAGGGTTGTTTTATTATAGTTATCATCATTATTATCAATATATTCATCTGTTTCACAAGAGTTTTCAGGGTTGGAGTATGATACAAAGTAAAAAATCAAGATTACATACATACAAAATAATGGATAAAGTTTTACAACTTTGAGGTTTTTCTTTTTTTTAACCACTTTAAATTTGACTGTATTAAATACCCTACATTACACACGTGATGTGTAAGTACTGTGTTAAGTACTATGAGAGACATAGAGATAATCAAGATGTGATCCCTGTCTTCCAAGAGGTTTTGATTTAGTTTAGTGCATCTCAACCTCAGCATCGCTGACATTCTGGGCTGGGTAACTAGTTGCAGGGACTGTCCTACACATCACAGGATATTCAGCAGCATCCTGGCCTTTACCTGCTAGAGGTGGCAGCCCCTCCCTCCAGTCCAAACCCCCTCCGGCTAAAGAGGACTCAAAACTTCTCCAGATGTGGCCAAATGTTCCTAGGGGCAAGGTCTCTCCCACCTGAGAACCACTGTCTATCCAAAGTAATCGACCAGAGAAAGTACTGAGCATGTCAGGTATTAGCAGTTAGCTCGGATCAGTAAGAGAAAGAAGACAGGACTGAAGTCACAAATCTAGGTCTCTATAGGGTCCTGTTGCTTGAGTTAATGTCTAGTTTTGTTTTTTGATTCCAAGGGTTAGAATTTCAAAAAAGTTGATTATTCTTTAGAAATTGGTGAGTAAGAAAACCAATCAGATAAAAATCAGGGGATAGGGGAATAAGAGAGGGTGGATAAAAAAGTTCACCTATGAGGGCAGTTGGTTTTATTTTTTGGACAATGGCTTCTAGGTTCTTCATTTCTTCATGTTCATGGGCAAACTCCTCTTTCTCTCGTGTTAAGGAAGCACGTCCCTGAGTAAAGCAAATAAGAAAAGATTACAAGTCTGCCAAATGTGTGTGGGTCAAAGAGGCTCCAGAATATTTTATACACACACACGCATATACATACGTGACCAGTACTTATGCCCAACACCTTCATGGACTGTGTCACAGCTATTCTTAAAGCCTCTTCTTCAACCGCCAGAGCACTGTGCCATTCATTCTTTCAGCAAATACTTACATGTCGGACAATGTTCTAGGCGATAGAGACACAACCACGAACAAAACAAACGTCCCCTTATTTAACTAGGTAACATTAAAAATCCTACTTCAACAGGCATTTGTGAGAAAACGGCATTAGCAAATGGCAGTGCAAACTACCATTCAAACAACATGGCTTGTGACACACCATCCGTGTTCTACAACAGGGCCTCAGGACCCAGAGCTGGCTGCAGGTGCAGCACCACCAGCCCATTACTGTCAACTGAGTATGGAGCCGGAAGCCATATTTGCACCACTGTTCGTCAGACTTTCTGAATAAGTACTAGCTTTATATGTTTTCGCTTTTAATGTTTTGATGATGAATGTGCCATGTGTTATCTAACAAGCATCTAATTATAATAGTCTAGCTACAAAGTTTTAAGATTTAACTACATAATACATCACTACCTAGCTTATATGGTAATTGATAACTAATAAGTTGTTTTCACCTATTTCATTTGGCCCCCTGCACAATCTTGAGAAGGACAAGCATAACTAGTGTCACTTTACATATGTGGAAACAGAGGCTCCGAGATATTAAGGCAAGAGATTCATGGCATTCAAAATCTTTCCAGTATAGCACAGAACCACCTTGGACAAAAAGGTTTACAGATAGTATGTCAGATTGTTTGCAAATGGTTAATCCTGAAGATGGCACAGTTTTCTTGCTTTAAAAGGGTTTGTGTGTGTGTGTGTGTGTGTGTGTGTGTGTGTGTGTGTGTTTTTAAGTCAGAGTCTCATTCTGTCACCCAGGCTGGAGTGCAGTGGCACGATCACGGCTCATGGCAGCCTCAGCTTCCTGGGCTCAAGGAATTTCCCCACTCCAGCCTACCTTGTAGCTGGGAACACTGGTATTCATCACAATGCCTGGCTAATTTTTTTTTTTTTTTTTTGGTAGAGATGAGGTCTTACTGTATTGCCCAGGGTAGTCTTGAACTCCTAGGCCTCAAGCAATCCTCCCACATTGGTCTTCTAAAGTGCTGGGATTACAGGCATAAGCCACTGCACTTGACCCCATCATTCTATTTTCATTATTATTTTTTTATTTTTGAGTCAGAGTCTCATGCTGCTTGGAGTAGAGTGGCAAGATCATAGCTCACTGCAGCCTCGAACTCCTGGGACCAAGGGATCCTCCCACTTCAGTCTCCAGAGCAGCTGCTACTACAGGCACGTGCCAACATGCCCAGCTAATTTTTTAAAAATGTTTTTAGAGGTGAGGATCTCACTGTGTTGCCTGGGTTGGTCTCAAACTTCTGAACTTAAGTGATTCTCCAGCCTCAGCCTCCCAAGTCAAGGGGAATACAGGTACTCTTCGCCTTGCCTGGCCTTAAGCCACTGTGCCTGGTGGCTTAAAGTTTTTTTTAAAAGCAAACAGTGCATTATAGAAAATCTGAAACATATAAACCTCTTTATGCTTGTCTTCTCATCTGTAAATAAAAATAACAGACTGATGAGGCGTTCTGCCTCATCAGTCTGTTTGTGTGTTAAATGAAATGTAATAGATGTACAGCACTTAGGACTGTGACTGCTTTATAACAAGAACTTAATGCTAGTTGTCATTCTAATTAAAATTATTGTGGAGAAGAAACAAATCACGATTTCAACACTTATAATTTGGGTGTATTTTCTCCTAGTCTGCTGCAAAGCGCTACTTCTGTGCCACTGTTTTCCATTATGAGCGGGACATTAGTTTGGATGGCATTCTTAAAACAGAATTCACCATTAGTTATTTCTGGGTTCCAAAGGGTTATTATGTTACCTTTTCTCCCTGGACATCAAAATATACTACATCTGCGATGTGATAAATAAAAATCTTATACAATTCATTCAGAATCAGATTTGAAGCTGTTTCATATTCACGTCAGCAGAAAACACTCTAGTTTTTAGTAATATTAAGTTGAATATTATGAATTCTTTTTTTATGATTTTATTTTTTATGATTTCAAAGATGTAGAGTGCAATTCAGGGTTAGGTATACAAGTCACTGACGTTTAAGTGAAGTCCAGGCCTCCCACTGGTCCTCAATTCTCCCAGCTTAGGATCAGGTTCCCTTATTGATGTTATGTGCCCCCTAATTCATATTCTTGGTCAGCATGCTTATTAAAGAAAAAGTCAAGAAAAATAATATAATCCAGTTTCTTTCATCGAGAAGCATTACATTACTCATAGATCCCAAAGAACAAATAGCTGGTATAAACCTAGACTGAGTTTGTGAGTAAACACTACATATTCACCAACACTTCTTTTGTGTTTAAGAGACAAGATTTTTAAGACTGCCTTTTAATGATGTCTTAAAGGTCTGTGACCATACTGAGATGTCACGATTCTCACCAAGTTTGTGGTAAGGGGAGGACGACCCCTGCAGGGTGCCCTCATCCTCACTTCTCTTAGCCTGACAGCTGGGAAATTTGCATCATTTGCATGTCTAAATCACAGAGATTAAATAAGCATCATCCTGCCATGTGTAAGCGGCTAAGACTAATGATAATTTGTTAGTCACACACGTACACACACACACAAAGCAGAGGTATCTGAGGTATGAAAGTGTTCTCCTCAAATACTTTTTGAGAAACAGACTTTGATTTAGAGGAAATGGTAGATTCCAGTGGCCCCCAACTCCTCATCATCCCCTTCCAGTTGATGTTCTTTGCCAAAACTTTGCAGTTTCTACTATTAAAAGGGCAGAGCATACGTTCCTCCCCCTTGTCTTTGGCCTTGAACATGTGGCTTGCTGTGTTCAATAAAATGTGGGCTGAAATGAGAGTAGGCCGGTTTTAAGCTCAGGCCTTAAGACGAACTTGTATTTCTGCTTGCTGTCTTGTAGCTTTGCCGTCACTTTGGAAGTGGACAGACCTGGCCAGCCTGCTGGTCCAAGGAGGATGAGAACCTTGGAATGCAGATGTGGACCTAACCTGTAGCTGAAAGCCACCCAACCAACATAATCAGAGCTGTCCCATCTGACCCAAAGACAAGTGACAAATAATTATTGTTGTATGTCACTGAAATTTTGTAGTTGTTGATAACAGCTAACTGATACAGAGCTAATTTTAATTTTTACTATCTATTCCAACCTTTTAAGACACGATGTTGTTTCTGTCTGTTGCTTTGGAGTACGAGGTTCCTTTCCCAAAAAAGTTTTAAGGAAAAGATGTTTTTGTAATCTATGCGCTACCTCAGTGCCTTTATCACTGCCTTCATTGTTTGGCAAAAATAATCTTGCAAGCCGGGCTCGGTGGCTCAGCCTGTAATTCCACGCCTTTGGGAGGCTGAGGTGAGTGGATTGCCTGAGCCCGCATGTTCGAGACCTGCCTGGGCAGCGAGACCTCATCTCTACAATAAATCAAAAAAAAATCAACCGGGCGTGGTAGTGCATGCCTGTAATTCCGGCTACTTAGAAGGCTGAGGCGGAAGGATTGCCGGAGCCCAGCAGGTTGAGGCTGCGGTGGCCGGAAGCGGCCACTGCACCCCAGTCTGGGCGACAGAGTGAGACTCCAACTCAAAAAAAAAAAAAAAAAAAAAAATTATCTTGCATTATTCAAAGAAAAGAGCAATTCTGGCATGGATAGGAATAGAAATTTGGAACTATTTGACAGTTACTGTTTTTAACTATCAAAATTATTTCCAAACTACTTCTGGAAGTAGTGCAAGCTAAAATTCATGACTATTTTGATTCTTATACAGTGAAACTTCTAGAAGTACAAAACAAAGTTGGTTTGAAGAGGAGGCATATTTCCTGGGAATAATAGTTTTCAGCTTCAAGCATTCTAAACAAAACATTATACAGTTTTGGCTTTTTACTCTTTCCCAGAAATGCACATATTGTAAAGGCAAGAAACTAGACTAATACAGTTATATGAGGCCCTTCGTGACAAATACCACAGAACTCCAAACTGCATCTAGCATGACTTAACGCTAAAAGGCTAAACAATATTCCCCAGGCCCTCTTGCAGCTAGAATTTCTGCATTAAACATGTTATCCACCAAGCGGATGTACCCCTACAGCCTGTTACAGGAGAGCTGGGCATCATGGTGACCAGGTGGCTCATCAGGAAGCTTATGGTGGTGGCAGACATGGCAGCCTCTAGGGTCTAGTATACCACCAGCAGGTGGGGGCTAAGTCAGGGTGGGGACAGCTACCATGTCTGGTGGTTTTCCCGTTTGTGACTGAAACACTGACTCTCAAGTCAGCAGCAACAGCAGTAGCAACAGAAGCTCCCTTGCTGATGTGGATCTGCGTTGCAAGAGCTGCTCCTGGAAGCCTGTGTGAAGCTTACGTCTTCAAAAGCTTAGATTTGCTTTCAGTATGTTTTCACAGACAAGGGAACTTGCCTAATGTATGCTTGGTTCCCTGACAGAGAGAAAAGATGCCAAGATAATTATACACCTACTCCAAACTAGCTAAAGTCATCTCAATGAAACATTATATAATAATCCTGAGGCCTGTTGGAAAAATGCATGACTGAATGACTCACAGGGCTTCCCTACTGGTCTCTTTGACTTTCTACCTGACTAAATGTAAATATGATGCAAATACAACCCAATAAATTTACTAATTATCTTAATATGCCACATACATTGATGTCCAAATACTGAAACTCCTTTCACACTGTGGCAGAGAATTCTCACTTTTCACCAATATTCATTCTTTCCTTTTTTTCCACAATTTATTTATTTCTATTATCTTCCTTCTAGCAATAATATTTCCCAGTTTTAGCTGGCCTCATGGCTACCCAAGTGGAAACATGTTTCTCAGCCTCTTTGCAGCTTGAAGTGGCATGAGACTACCTTCTGGACACCAGGATGGGATGGAAGTGACGTGTGCAACTTTCGGGCTATGAAAGAAATGAGGCACGTCAACCCCAGTCCCTTCCCCACTGCCCTCAGCTGACTGGAGGATGGTGGAGACGGAGAAGCTTCTTTGTCCCCAGGGATGGATGGCGAGCACAACCTAAGGCCCTGGTCTCCCTGCCTCTACACTGTTAGATGACAAAGAAAAATACTTTGTCTGGTTTTAAGTTAATACTTTGGGGTCTCCTTGTACAACAGTTTAACCCAAACTTAGGTCCTTCATTTTAGTTATTTGAAAACAGACTCAGAAATCTGAGACTTTCCTTTGACAAGCCCTTTTCTTCCAGAAAAGCCAGTAATCAAACTATTAACACCAAGAACATGTCTATATAATTTTTAAAGATTTGCAGTAATGTAAATTCTACCATTTCTGTGTGTCTAGGAAATTCTTTGTTTCCAACCAAATTTATGCTTACTGTAATTTAATTCCATTTCTTTTTATTCAACTTTGTGCTACTGCTCTTTAATAATCTGTGTATTTGATGACACATCTATCTTCTCCTTTCCCAAATAAGGAACCTTAATCTGTTCTCACGAGCCCATCTTTCTTTCCTGTAATCAATATGGCGGCTTCAGTCTGAACTCTCAGACTGAATAAATACTACAGAACTGAAAAAACTGTACTCCATCAAAGGAATACCCAATATTGAATATGGTCAAGAATTTTGCTTTCAGTGTTCTATTAATGTATTCCAGTATCATGTTTTATTTTTAAATAGCAGTAAAATAATACAATTAATCTTTACCTCATGGCTTACTTTGAAACAGAAGGCAGAAAACCCACCAAAATGATCATGAGAGAAAAGAACGTTTATAAGATTTTCAGGATTATTAACAGAATAGGCATAGAAAACAGCAAACATGGCTTAAGGGGAAAATAAAATACTGAATTTTTTTATTTTAAAAAATGCCTGGGTTCACCAAACAATAAGATTCCACACAACCCATGGTAAAACAGCATGACCCACATAATGAAATAGAAGAATTAGAAGCTTCCAGTGAAGGCTTGCTGAAAGCAGCTCAGTGAGTGTTCTCAGTCTGAGAAAACAACCAACTCTTGGCCAGTCACAACTGAAAAACAACATGACAATGAAAACATATCCAAACTACTTCTGGTATATAGTTTAAAATAAATTTGCATATGATCTCCATGAAAACAGAAATATATTCCTTTTCATGAGCTTGCCAAACCAAGAAGCAGCCACACAAGAAAATAAAACTAGAATAAGAGTAGACATCTTAGAGATGATTTTGTTCACAGCTGAAATAACCAAATACAGACTGCTGCTCAAAGCTGCATACAAACAAGAGAAGAGTCTGTTGATAGAATGTGGACCTGCCCATCACATGTAAAATGAATTTTAAAGATGCTAAATAACCTGAAAGCGGGAAAGACATAATCCCCATTTTCTTACTGCAAAGCTTCCAAATATGTAATGTCCCAGATTATCCAAAATAGCAAATAAAAATTTTTAAAATGTATTTTATAGTGTTGTCCTTATCACTGTTGACTGTTGTCAATACATCAAGAGTCTGTGATAAATTTTGTTGGCTAGTAGCAGAATGCATTCTAACAGCTAACAGTAAATAAATTTAGGTGATTTCTAAAAACGTTTCATGATAGTCACAAAAATAACGAAAAGCTCCACAGTCACAGAAAATGCCATCTACAAGTGCTGGAAACAGTATGCAGGACTAACACTCAGGAGAGCAGTCTTTTAGGTTCTTCCACGTGCTACATGACCTTGGGCAAGGCCTTCGACACTTCCAGTGATCTTGGTTTCTCCGTCCCTAAAATGGTTTGGACTGGTGATTATGGCAATGCTAGTGAGAATGAGCCAAACTTGTGCCTTTCAAAGCACCAAAGTCATCTGTGAAAAAAAAGATTACTGAGCTTCCAAAGTTAATTTGATTCCAGGATACAGTCCTAATTCCTATGTGCATTCTTTTAAGAGCTTCCCAGATGATCAGAAATGATTAGCCAGTTTTGAGAATCACTATACTAAGTGATCTACCAAACTATCTCTACCAGATGTAATTTTAAAAGGAATGTGACATGTTTTCAAATAAGTATAAAATGGTGAATCTAAAGAAGAAAAGCTACAGAATAATAAAAATTGGCAGTCACAAAGCTCTAACACTTTTTTTCTGGCTGGCAACCCTGAGATACAATGAAAAATATTCAATGTAGTCTAAAGTTCTCTAGAATAAAGAGCAAATCATAAAGACAACATTAATATCATGTGGAAAAAAAGATGCATGCTTAATCATAAACATCTTAATTTGTTCATCATCCTATACCCACTGGTAGCTCCTAGCCACTGAAGCCAGAATTTGGCCAGAAGACATTAACGTTGACTAAGAAATATAAATTACCCACAGGCTTAGAAATGCTGAGATAATCCCAAGAAAGGGGCCAGGAATCATGAAACGGTGGTATAGCATTACTGACGGGCTCTACTTGACAAAAACGAAAGAATCAAAAGACAAAAAAATAAAGGTCTCCCAAATATTTTATCTGCCACTGTCAAGGCTGATTGAGTGATCTAGTTTAGATGAAAGATACCATTGGGATGTGACACCCTTCTCTAAATCCAGTGATACTGAGGCAACTGCCTTTACCTTTGGAATTCTATTTTCTAGAATACATATTCTTTATGCCAATAACTTCAGTTAGCTATGGAGGGAGTAGATTTCTTTCCCTTCATTCTCCCTTTCCATGGTCCTTTGCTGAAATGTCTTTTGCCTTCTTTTGGCAAAGTGCAAGTGGTACCTCTTACTTACTTTTGTCTCTCTTTCTCTTTTTTAAAAAGAGTCTGTAATTAACCAAATATATCATATCAGAGATAGTTGGGACTTTCTTTGTGATATCACTTCTTCAATCATCCCTACCCCATTTTTTGTGATGATTCTTAGTATAGGGTAAAAGCTAACACCAGACTGAATTACTACCTTTTCCAAAAGCGCGTATTTTGTGGTAGGGACAGGGAAGAGGATATGTGGCAAAGGTTGCCAAGATTTGGGGTTATCATTCTACAGTCCAGAGATGATATAAGTAAATGGTATAGAGTGCCCTGTTAGATATGGGTTCCTTTCTTCACACAGACACTCGAAGAACTCTCCCACAGTGCCTATCTTGACCCCATGCCTACTTGGACTACTGACCCCATTATACTGGCCTGTTTTTGCTGTCAAGTCACCACCAGTTAATCAGAGTTGAATCTGCAGACGGAGCCTTCTCAGCACACGGTCAGTAGCATTTCACTGCAATAGCTGCACAGTAGGTATGTGCGCTTGCAAAAGATTCCAGAACTATGTTCATTATCTCAGGACACATTAAACAAAGATAAATTATGTGACAAATGTATAGCCGGGGGTATAAAATGGTTGTAATTTAAGACAGTAGATGGTGAACTCCATCAGTATTTAGTTTTGGATGTTAAAAATCAATGCTCATAATTTTCTGTCTATAAGACTTAGGCATATAATCTCTGGCTCCTGTTCTTTTTAATGTCTACAGAAGCATTGCTCACACTCCATATGAAATGAAAAAGAGGGAGAAAATGATCAAGCTACAAAACCTCTTGGGAGTTAGAATAATTTTTTCAAACCACAGTGTATGAAATGTATTAACTATTATTCAAGTTGGTGGCAACACTACTGTCTGAAAAGCTGAAAAAACAGCAGAGAAAAGGAAAGCATTGTCTATACAGCCTGGAGTTTCAAGCCCTAGATCTAAAGGTTACAGTCTCAGGAAAGAAATAATTGTTAAAACTATCTTTCTAATATACAATCTACCCATATTAACTATGTTTTTCTACAGGAGCTAAATGTTTAACTATAAATTTAAAAATACAGTAAAGTGAAATTATTTAAAACAAAATTCAAGCCAGTCTACAGTCTTATTCTGGGTTAGATAAAGTCTATCCCTCATATGTGTTAATATCCTACTTTTTGCTCTGAATGTTCTGTCTTAGCACTCATTTTGTTTATCACTGAAAACCAACATGTATTTATTTAAGGACTAGATTAACTCTCGGTTGGTTTGTTTTGTGGCTTCTTGCTCTTCCTGAAAATATTCCAAGTCATCATTGCGAAATGCAAACACTAGATGTGCTGGCAATTCTTTTTCATCCTCTCTTTACTGTTTTTATTCTCACTCTAACTTTTACTTTTGAAGGATTTTTTTGTACTAAGTATTGGCTTGTTTACATTAAAATGTATTAATGTTAGTTAACAAATTAATATATTAACTGTTTCTCACTACAAAATACTCAAGTAAGATATTTGTGTGTTAACAGTGATCAAATAATTGATTTTAATAAATGTTACTGATATTGATGAGTTGTTTAAAATACTGATATTCTGGCCTGGAGTGGTAGCTCACACCTGTAATCCCAGCACTTTGGGAGGCCAAGGTGGGAGGACTGCTTGAGGTCAGGAGCTTGAGACCAGCAACATAGCAAGACTCCATCGCTACCAAAAATTTTTAAAACTCAGCTGAGCCTGGTAGTGCACACCTGCAGCACCAGTCACTCAGGAGGCTGAGGTGGGAGGATCACTTGAGCCTGGGAGGAGTTCAAGGACACACTGAGCCATGATCATGCCACTCCGCCCTGCACAACAGAAAGGCCCTGCCTCACAAATAACATAAAATAAAATAAAGTGCTGATCATCTATAGCATAAACTTCCATTGTACATGTGGATATAAGGTAAACGATGGAAAATGTCAGAGCTGTAATGTTGAAAATGAGAACAGAAAAAGCATGCCAGAAAAACAGCTATCTATAGTCTGATCATTTCAAAGATGAGTTGGCTTCACAGTTTACTTTTTTTTTTTTGAGTTGGAGTCTCACTCTGTCACCCAGACTGGAGTGCAGTGGCCGCTCCCGGCCACCGCAGCCTCGACCTGCTGGGCTCCGGCGATCCTTCCGCCTCAGCCTTCCGAGTAGCCGGAATTACAGGCATGCACTACCACGCCCAGCTGATTTTTTGATTTATTGTAGAGATGAGGTCTCGCTGCCCAGGCGGGTCTCGAACCCGCGGGCTCAGGCAATCCAAAGCCTCCCAAAGGCGCGGGATTACAAGCTGAGCCACCGAGCCCGGCTTCACAGTTTACTTTTTAATTTTGGGCTTTATGCCTTAAAAAGTGAAGCCTCACCAATAAAATTTTTCATTTAAACTTTATGCTATTTTTATATATTATAAACAATTATATTACAAATTAATAAAATTATTAGTATTGGTCCTCAGGAGATGTTGTAAAAGCACTAAGGATTAAAGGGAACAAACACAAAGTAATCATGTAAATTTGAAAACAATACTGTACTAATTTAGTAGTTATTCTAAGATTTATTAGTTCTGCAACAAACGTCATTATATGAATTTTGACCATTTAAAAGCATGAAAGGAAAGTTTGAAAGTTAATATGTATCTTTTACATTAAATAGTGCACACACTATTAAATATATAACAACTTTTTAAAATGTAACTTTATCGTGCAAAGCAGAATATATGAGCTTCATTATGTTGGCAAGTAAAAGACATGCAGTAATAGTGACTGACTGAGTCTAGCTGACAACTTCACAGTTATTCCAAGTATTATGATCCATGGTTTTTGGAGTCTCCACTCAGTAAATATGCCAAAATTATTTAAGATGCTAAATCTATATATTTTTACCCAGATTTCAAGTAAGAATGTCATTAGAAACCACAAAATAAAGCCACAGTCACAGACTTCCACTTTCTTGGATCACTGAATATCTTACTGCTTAAGAACAACACACTTTGTGCAGCTTTCCCACAGCTCTAACTATCTACCTGCTGATGACCTCCACACCCCTAGCCCTAGCCTAGACCCTCATCCTGAGTGTCAGTCTCATATCTTCAATCACCCAGGAGACATCTCTGCTGTCTCCGTGGGCACTTTTGGGCACTTTAAACTTGTTCTAAGTGAAGTTGATCGTTACCTCCCTGAAGCTGGTCTGTTCTTTATTCTTTTTTCTACATGAATGGCAGCACTCCTTGCCTAGAGACCCAAGGGGTCCAGCCAGACTCCTTCCCCTACTCTGCTCCATTCCTCCTTCAATATTTACTCAGCACTAAGTATGCCAATCCTATTTCCTAACCATCTACTGAATTAAGCTTCTTTTATTCCTCTCCATGGCCATGCCCCAATTAATGTTTACATGGATCATGGCAACAGTTTTGTAACTAGTTTCCTTTCCTCGGTTTCCCCTCATTTCAATCCCTCCTCCATAATGCCACAAGAGTGACTGAAGTGGCAAGCCCCCTGCACAAGTTTCTTCAATTACTCATCTTCAGGAAAGTCCTTCGTCACCTGTCACCTCCTTCCTTTTAGACCTAATCCTTAAAAGTCTCTTATACCAAAATATTTTCTTTTGCAATGCTGGGGAAGCCAGGTTTTTCTTCTGGAAAGTCATTCATTCATTAACTCAGTATTAACAAAATATTGGCTGTCAAGTATGTACTACCTACTGTGGAGAACTTTAAAGATATAAAGACACAAAAGACATGATACTTAGCTTTGATCAGGACCCTTCAGTGAACAGCCACCATACTTTCAGTTTTGAATACAGGAAATTTAAGATACCCATGGAGACTCCAGATAAACTCTCAACTCTTCCTCTCCACGTTAGCTTAAGAGACACCTTGCCTGTCCCATTAGCAATGACTGTATACATTACAGGGTCTTGTTTTGCTAGAGAGTTTGGTGTTTGGTTTCTGGATTTCACTCTGTTTTATAATAAGACTTATTTTCACAGAATAAAATAAAGCACAGTATGGGAGGATACAAAAAAAAAGAGAGAGAGACACCTTGCCTCAGGATCTTCTCTTTAGGGCAGTTGGGAGCATAATCTCCAGTGTGCCCAGCACCATGAACATATTTTTATGGCAACATGTTAAAAAATGTAAGTTTCATAGTTCTGTTACTCGTGACTTGTTTGAGTTTTTCACGCTAGGCTGTGAGCTTCCTGAGATCAAGGGACTTACTGTGTCGCCAAAATCTAGAACGATGCCTGATCATAGCCAATTTTATTCAGTACATGTTCTTATTTCATAACCACATGTCATATGACGACAGTGTATAGTTATGCTAACTCGTCAATGCAATAGCTTTTTTTTAAGCCAAGAGATCTATACTGAAAATCTCTGCCTTTATACATATTTACTACAAAAAATTATGCATATACTTTTTCTTCATTTAAGGCAAAATTTGTCTATGTATATGAATTTTAAAAAACAAACATATTGACTGGACACAGTGGCTCATGCCTGTAACCCCAGCACTTTGGGAGGCCAAAGTGGGAAGAGTGCCTGAGTCCAGGAGTTCAAGATCAGTCTGGGCAAAATGGCAAGACCTCATCTCTACAATAAACTAAAACATGAGCTGGGCATGGGGCTGTACACGGTAGTCCTACCTGCTTGAAAAGCTGAAGTGGAAGGATCGCCTAAGTCCAGCAGATCGAGGCTGTGGTAGCCATGATCATGTCACTGAACTCCAGCCTGGATGACAGTGAGACTCTGACTCAGTATAAAACTGCCAAACTGATAACTAAACTAACTCAAGTAGGCTGGCAATCCACAGAATTGTAAAGCACCTGCTTACATTGCAGATGGAAGTTTTCTTCCCTATTCAGAAGAGTATCAGTACCACTGTACAACATGACCATTCGTGTTCAAAGGCTACTCTTTTACATAGTGTAAAGAGAGGTGGTAGATACAGAAGTAATATTTGAAATGAGATGGTCACATAGAAAGGCATACTGATTTTTATTCTGGCTAAAAACCACAAATGCTTACCTTAACTATCAATCCTTTTGAGTCAACCAGCCATATCTTTTTGATGGCTTTCTCCTTTGGTAAACCTTCTTTTTCCATGGCCATAACAATCAGGTGTGCAATACCTAAGGCAGCCTATGAAAGAGGGTATAAAAACAAAAATTATAAAAGTTGTTGCACATGATATCTTATCAAGGGTTACATTTCACCCTATTTTGTCTCTGTTACTAAGGAAGTATTAAAAATGGCTCTATTGAGCTCAAGAGCTGTGTTCATTCATTTATACTGGGAGTAAAGTATTTTTGTCACAACTGGGCTAATCCAAATTATAATTATTTACCCTTTTTTACCACAACAGAACCACTATTATGTGGCTTGATTTGGCCACAGATAAAGCAGTGGTATCTTTGATTGTCAGTATCTTTAATCCTATTAATACAATCAAGATTTGCTCTAACAAGAAAATACTGAATTTAAAATAATGAACTGGTTGGTCAACCTTGCTCATTGGACTGTATGGTCTATTGTTAGGTTCAAGCTCCTCTAATTAAATTTGAAGAATGAAGCCTGGTCATTTGGATGGGAACTTGAACAATTAGGCAACAGAATGAAACTGGCCAAAAAAAAAAATCTGTGTTCCCAGCATTTATTTATTCTCCTAATTTGGACAAAGAAAGTGCTGTGAAATTTCTTGAAACATTAGAGGAATCAACTTCCCTGGTATCTGGTAAATTTTGTAATAATCTGTAAAACTTCCAATATCTTTTCAGGGACAAATAAGCGCTAGTTTTGAGTCATCCAAGCATGAATACTTCTGTCCCATTGAGTATCAGGAACTGGTCTGTGCCATTCATCAAGGCCCTTTGAAAATTCAAAGGTGTCTACTAAAATTAAATACAGCATGTAATAATCCACAAAATAAAGAACCCAAATGTTAATGGGCTGTCACTTAGCCTTGATTTTTATTTCAATGCGAAAGTGAATTTGTAATTTACATTCTGAATACTTTCACATATTTGTTTCTTGGATTTAAGTTCTAGTTTCATGTATTTTGTTTTATTTTAACAAGCAAAATGAAAACCAACATAACATATACAAAAATACATTGTTTTGTTCATAATAATATCAAATTCAAAAATTTAAAGTTTCTTAAAATATAGTTATAGCCACAAAGTATTTCCCTATTAATTTACATTCTGTAATTCTAAAGATATTTTGCAGTTTCCCCACAAGAAACTCAAACTCAACTAACATTTTAATTGCTATTGTGGGAGAAAATTATTACTACTATAATAGACTCTGGTTTTCTTTTTTCAAATGATTAAATTAAGCAAATGATAACAGAAAGCATTACTTGGTCTTGCAGCAATCTCCTTGCAACAATTTAAAGTGTTTTGGGGTTTTTGTATGTGGATGGTAATAATGCACTTTGAGATCCTAATTCAAAATATTTTTTCATAAAAACATGCATATAGTTACTGATATGCATATTGAATTGTGAATCAAATTTGTAAAAACTCTTATGTCATAGATAAATCATAGACACCCGGGACTCTGAAAGTGGGGAGGGCGAGAGGAAGTGAGGGCTGAAAAATCACTATTTGAGTAAGAGGCACACTAGAAGCCCAAACCTCACAAATACACAATAGAGCCAAGTAACAAACTAACACATGTACCCTAAATCTATAAAAATAAAATTAAAATATTTGTATGTGATACTAGAGTATACTAAAAGTCAGCACTGAATATGCTAGCTTAAATACTTAAAGGCTTTCATATATAAGCACAGAGTGGAAGCTTTTCTTTTCCTGCACTGCACCTTAAATATGCATAACAAAAATCTATGGCAGCCGGGCTCGGTGACTCAGCCTGTAATCCCGCGCCTTTGGGAGGCTGAGGTGAGTGGATTGCCTGAGCCCGCGGGTTCGAGCCCCACCTGGGCAACTTGGCGAGACCTCATCTCTACAGGAAGTCAAAAGTCAGCCAGGCGTGGTAGTGCGCGCCTGTAAGTCCGGCTACTCAGAAGGCTGAGGCGGAAGGATCGCCGGAGCCCAGTAGGTCGAAGCTGCGGTGGCCGGGAGTGGCCACTGCACTCCAGTCTGGTGAGACTCCAACTCAAAAAAAAAAAAAAAAATCTATGGTAACATTTGGTGATCTTACAAATTTGAAACTGTGAAAAACATCTTTATACATCTTTATACCTCTATACTAAAGTACCCTATGAAAAATTATTATGTCTTGATAATTCAGGAATCTCCAATACTAAATGTCTGAAAGAACACCTCAAGAATTCAAGAATTCTCCTTGAATTAAGGAGAAATTACAACTAACTTATGTCATTTAGTAGAACATAAGCATTATATAAGGCAGGTACCTCTCCAGCTCCTTGGAATAGTACTGTTTGGTCAGACAGCTTATTCTTGGTTATTCGAAGAGCTGCAAGAAGACCTGCAACTGCAACAGATGCTGTTCCTGAAACAAGTAATATATATCCTTGAGTAATCCTCAAACAGATCTTGCCAAGTTCTAAGCTTTAATTCACACCTTGAAATCATTATGCAACAGATTAGCAGGTACAGAAAGAAAACCTGAGGGTTGTCTGATTCCATGCTTGCAAATGAGGTGAAATTTTCAGGCCGCTGATATCAATATTTTTAGACAGCAGCTTATTATCATTCTTGAAGATTTCCCAAAAAAGAAGATTCTGTGACTATTCTGGTGACATAGTGAATATGAACATAGGATGTGGATTCCTAGGAGTTCACCTCAACCTACCTACTAGCTATTTAGATAATTTAGAGAAATTATCTTGTACGTCAAATAAATAGTTTCTTCATTTTTAAAACAGTTTCACTATATGAAGTGAAAGAGTAATAAGTGCTATTAGATTCTTCCACCTAACTATTCTTGGGATTTTGAAAGCTATTAATGATCCCCTTCGAACAAAGTAGGCACATAGTACATTCTTGATGATAATAGAGTTGATGGTAATGATATTTTTTATCCCTTTGGAATTTAATCCTATCATTTTTCAATTAAAAAATTATCCAAGTCATTGAAATCTAATTACTTAATCGGCTTTTAACTTATGACAATCAATGGTGGATTCCAAACGGTCGAGACAAAATTAATGTGAAATTTGTTTAGAATAAAAATTGTGTTCTCATCATGCCTCACAGGCATAGAAACTTCACCCGTTCTAGTTATATTTCTTCACCATCGAAGCTCTCACAGATCACAGAGTAGTTCTCTTGCTTTGCACATAATTGCACAGCTCAGCTTCACGACTCATGCCTGAAATACAACTGTGCAGCTTCTTGCAGTCCTTTCCAGCTGTGTCTCTGTTTTACTCCTCTAAAGTAACATTCTACCTGTAATGTCTCCTGTCTCTCAGGTGGGTAGTAAAGCCTTGCTAAACCTTAAATACGCAACATTTCACTATCAGAATATTTGTTCTTTTCCATCTTTTGGTTTCCTTCTTGTATAATTAGGTAGACATAAATAAGAGCAAATAAATAATAAGTGTTGAAGGCCTATATGTCCCTTACATGCTTTCTATCTAGGATCACAATGTGAAGTGCAAAAATAAAATGCTCAATGGTGACCTGTGGAAGGTCATTTATTATGTAAAAGCCACTCTTTCATACATGATTTAAAATGAAAGTTTATGCAAAAAATATGGCTGATCCACGTAGGGACGATGTCATAACATGATTAGAATGGTATTTGTCCCACACATCAAGATATATTCACTAGTGCTGTTAAACAAATGAAAATTTAAGTTAGAGAGAGGTATAGACATCCAGTTAATAGTTAAGTAGTTATCCACAAACATCACCTCAAGCAACCTCTTTCTTGGGTTCTTCTGAAGTAAATTGGACAGAAGTTTGAACTTGCAGACTCTAAGCGTCCTTCCAACTCTGAGACTCCATCATTTTTAAGGGTTTCTATAGATTCTGCACACTCTAAGATTTGACTAGATGAGGAGTCTAAGTTGAAGTATCATTAGTGATCATTTGCATTTGTATTACTATTTTTATTTTAAATATTACAGACAGACACAAAATATCCCAAAATATCCTAGCTATAATGTGATGACTTATTTTCATATGGTTATGCTAGATCACTTTGTATTGAAACTCAAAATGTTTTAAGTTCATACATGTTACCCCAAATAAGGCCAAAAAAAGTCTATTCTAACTAGATTGAATATCAGACCCCTATGTTTAAATGTCTATTCCATAATATTTTCTGAGAACATAATGAAATTTCTAATCTTCTATTCATAGAATTAATAAAATCAGAAAGATATTTTTAATACTACCAAAAATTTAACTTGGAACATGATTCTTGTACATGGCCTGGTATTACCTTGATTTAAATACCATTGCAGAGAAGGGAGTAAATGCAGAAAAATTGAAATTTCATAAAAATGTAAATTTTTACAATAAATTATTCCAATAATAACTTTTGCTTTAAGAGTAAAAACTAAACTTTTCACAAATCAGTCAGAGAGAGGGTTTATCTTTGTACTATCAGTTTTAAAGAGGACTTAATATTTAATACTGTTAGCAAGATACTAGAGAGATTGAATCTTTCTTAAAATTTTAGAAACTTCTACTTGTATTTGTGTATAATATGACTTTAAACAGAAGTCACCAATTATGTTGTGCTTTAGCTATGGTTGTTATATATCAGTCTCATCTTTTATAAAATAATGACCTCTACTAATGCAATAATTTGCTAAATTCCATTTAAATCACTATACATAATTAGTAAGGAAGACTGACATGTAATCAAATAATTATAATATTTGTGTGCTGTTAAATAAACAGATGGGGTAAAATGTAACAACTAGATATAGCAGAGGAGGGGCAAATTTACCTAGGCAATGGTCAGGCATTTAGAGTACATGCTACCTGAGCACAGAATTGAGGAATTAGGGCCAGGACCTCGGGGGGGTGGGGGTTACACCGAACAGGAAAAGCATAGGCAAAGACAGGGAGGCAGGCTTGACACACTGTTAAAACTGGGGAGACTGAACACACAGTTAGTATTCCTTCCCCCCAATAAACTACTAAAACCATGGAAAACTTTTCTTTTTCCATCAAAGAGCTTCTAAATGGGCAGCAGCAGCTGACTTAGCAGACTTGAGAAATGTGGCTTGTTGGCCAGCAGCAGGGAATGATGAGTGACCAGACTGACACAGCAAACCCTCAAAAGGCCCAGGTACAGGAAGTACCAAGGGTCTCTGAAAGTGGGGATGAAGGGGAGACTCCAAACAGGAATCTGGTCAAAAGGTGTTAAGAAGCTGAAACCCAGATCTGCTACCTTTGCTTCTAGCAGACAGTCAACTCTCCCACACTCTGGAAGTTTGAAAACAACAACAACAACAAAACCAGACGTTTCTTTTCTAGAGAGAATCTCTGGATCATATATCTCTGGGGGAAGAGTACCATTCTGAAAACAAGATTAAATGAAAGATCCCTCAAACTTCTAGCACAAAGAATCCTGGCAGAAAGCCAGTATCAGGAGAGAGACTGGAAAACTGTTTTCTGTGCAATCTCAGTAGCGTTGGAGAAAAGAGCCAGGGACTAACAAAGGGGATTCCCTAAGGAAACAGCCTAGCCAAGTCACCTCACAGGAATAACTCAGAATACAAGCTCTGTATGTACACCCAGCTTCCCAAAACATAGACAGAGAGCCTTAAACACACGCACCGAAAGTGAGTGCAGCGTTGCAGAAACAAACGCAATTTATTTGCATCCAAAGTGATAAGAGGCTAGACAAGTGCTGGGGTCAGATCACAGAGGGCCTTCTACTATATACGGTCAGTAAATACAGGAATATACAGTATAACTACATATCATCCTGGTAAATTACAGCGAACAGTTGTTGAAAGGTTTTTAATGCAGAGAACAATAGAGGGGGGTAGATTTGAGAGTTTTGAGATTGGAGGTAGGTAAACAAATGAGTTGACAGGACACTGCAATAATCCAAGAGAGAAGTGAGAGAGATGTATTCAAGAGATAAAAATAAACAGGTTTTAGTGATGCACAGGTTGGGTGAGGACAAAGTCAAGACTAATGATCAGTGTTCTTACTTGCATAGCCAGGAAAGTGTGCAATGTAAATATGAATTCAATGTGGAGCCTTCTGAGCTTGTGCTTCCTGTCTGTGTGTTATTCAGGTGCAATATCAAGAAGGAAGTTACACATAATCTGGGCCAGAGATGAAGGCCTAGAATTTTAAAACATGTAGTTGTATTTCAGTCATGTGGATTGAGAACTTTATTCAGAGTGGTTAAAGGAAGCAAATGAACATGAACATTTAAGGAGCAGACGGCAAGAAGAATGTGAAATGGGGAAGACAAGCGAGGAGAAAATGGTCTAAGAGGTAAGAGAGAGTAAGAGAGCACATAACGACCTGAGAAAAGAAGAGGAAGTGGTGACAAACAGATCAAAAGCCAATCAATCAAGAAAGGATGTGAAAAACAGCTACTGGATCTGGCCATTGCCTCATGGGTGACTTTTCAGAGCTCTATTTTATCGCCACACATGTTGGGGCTGAAGAGGGGTGACAAGGTGCTGAAGAAGAACTCAAAAGCGAGGGACCTTTCCCTTGGAGGGGCAAAGCACGGGGTGAAGATGGAGATGGATGGGGAACACAGGGCCCAGGTAAATGTTTTATTTTTAAGAAAGAATGTAAAGTAGGATTGCAGTAATGATCTTCAGAGTTAAAGCGATTTAAACAAGCAATACAGGGAAAGAGACTGAATGAAGTCTCAGGAAAAGAAGCAATCTCTCAACTCTCACGAGCTTTCCCAAAGTGGTAGGGTCTCATTATTGGTGAAGCAAAGTAATATTTTTAAAATGCTACTAGTTTAAATTCTTTTGTAATATAGATATTTAACAAAAGACACCTGCATTCTAATTCATGTGCTGTTTTTTTCCTCATAAATATTTGACAAAACAAATTCTAATGTAACAATGTAGTCTAAATAGTTGCCTGAATTTTAATATAAAGAAAACTGAAATGTAATTATGGAATCTACACATCAAAAAATGTTCTGAAATATTATTTATAAGTGTTAAATCAAGTGAGTATTAACCCAGAAAAATTCATGAATAAGAGGAAGAAGTATACTAAGAATGCCATCTTCCTTCTCTGCGTAACTTGTCTCCATTAGTTATATCTACTATTTTGTCAAATAAGTGGTGACATAATAAAGAATGCCACTGATATGAAATGATAGCAAATACCATAATACAAAATTAACTAACAATAAGACCACTTTGAAAAGAATACCAATGAAAGCAAAAGGCTTTGGTATTAAGTAATTTTGCTAGTAAACGACTATACTTCAGGCACTTTTAATGTAATGGCTCAACAACTAAGTGTGTCACGTCTGACCTTTTCACTTAAAATGTATTCACAAATGCATGCTCCTTGTGGGAAATGCATTAAACAGTTAAAAATCAAAGACCCACAAAAGTCACCTTCTAAAATAATGTCACTGGCAAGGTATAACCATTTTTAACATTCTTACAAATTTTTGTAACATGCTGTTAAGTACATATTTTAAAAGTTTTAATTTACAAAAAATATATCATTCCATACTTATCATTTTAACATGCTATTTCTTTTTCTTTTCTTTTTCTTTTTTTTTTTTTTTTTTTTTGAGTTGGAGTTTCACCCTGTCTCTCAGGCTGGAGTGCAGTGGCACACTCACGGCCACCACAGCCTCGACCTGCTGGGCTCCAGCGATCCTTGCGCCTCAACCTTGCAAGTAGCTGGAACTACAGGTGTGCGCTACCACGCCTGGCTAATTTTTTATTTATTGTAGAGACAAGGTCTCACCAAGTTTCCCAGTCTGGTCTCTAAAAACTGGGTTCAGGCAATTCTCTCACCTCAGTCTTCCAAAGTGCTGGGATTATAGGCTTGAGCCACCACACCCAGCTGCTTTTGATTTCTTAAAAATATCTTGTGCCAGGCTCAGTGGCTCATGTCTGTAATCCAAGACCTTTGGGAGGTAGAGGCAAGAGGATTGCCTGAGCCCAGGGATTTGAGACCAGCCTGGACAACTTGGCAAGACCTCATCTCTACACTAAGTCAAAAAATTAGCTGGGTATGGTAGCACATGCCTGTGGTTCCAGCTACTTGGAAGGCTGAGGCGGAAGGATCGCCTGAGCCCAGCAGGTTGAGGCTGTGGTGGCCATGAGTGTGCCACTGCACTGCAACCCGGGTGACAGAGTGAGACTCCTACTCTAAAAAAAAAAAAAATCTTGTGACTATCTTATCATGTCAATAATATATTTTAAAATATTATTTTGTACAGTTATAATAGTCCTTACTATGAATATACGGTAATTCATTTAACCTAAACTCTATTTTTTGAATATTTAGAGGACTTCTGATTGTTTTGCTATTAAAAACAGCACTGTAATAAATATCCACATACATTTGTTTTTAGACACCTTTATTTTCTCAGAATGAATTTCTAAAAAAAAGAATTATTGTATTGGATCAAAGAGCTGCATTTTTTAAGGCTTTTGACATAATGAGCTCCCCAAGAGGTGTACCAATTTATTCTTCTACCATCAGCATATGAGAGTGCTCACTTTCTAAAAGTATCATTAAGAGGTGGGATTGTAACAAAAATCTTGCCAGCCTGATAGACAAAATCAGTTTCTCATTTTCTTTTTAACACACATAATAGTAAGGTTAAATACTGAAAACATGTTTATTGGCCATGGTATTCCTTCTTTTGTGAATGTCTGTTCTACCATTTCTGATTCTGATTTTTTCAATTATCAGAGCATTCGATATAAAAAGTAGACTACATTTATAAAAATGTAGCCTAATATATTAAATGTATATTCAAAAACCCTAACAAGTCAAATTAGCTTATTATATCTACAATTTCTATGTGAAATATTTAGATTGTCATGTTACAGAATAGCTAGCCCAGAGAGGTTATTTAGAGATTAAAGATTAGAAGAAAAATATCTTTTTACACCTATTTTTTTTTTGAGTTGGAGTCTCACTCTGTCACCCAGACTGGAGTCCAGTGGCCGCTCCCAGCCACTGCAGCCTCGACCTGCTGGGCTCCAGCGACCCTTCCGCTCAGCCTCCCAGGTAGCTGGAACTACAGGTGCACGCTACCATGCCCAGCTAATTTTTTATTTATTGTGGAGATGAGAGCTCACTAAGTTGCCCAGGTGGGTCTTGAACCCGCGGGCTTAGGTAATTCACTCACCTCAGCCTCCCAGAGCATGGATTACAGGCTGAGCCACCGAGCCAGGCTACACCTTATTTTAAATGACTAGAGATTGACATCGTATTTTTATCTAAATGTGCTGAATTCAGATGGTCTTCAGATTTATAATTAAACGTCTAAATTCCTAATAGATTTAAGTTTGTGCATTTTTCCAGTTAAAATATTTCACAATGGGAATGCATCAACATCTCAGATAAATTTTGAACCAAAATCTATATGAAGATTATTTTAGTACACTAATATAGTAAAATTTTAAGTATATTTTTCTTTAATCAAATACTTTTTTAAAAATAGTATCTTTAAATAACACTGTTAAAAAAAACAAAGTCTACCCAAGGGTCTAGTGTAAACACATTTATTTACATGGCAAGGCTGTAATGGTTACGTAATTATTTTCTTTGGCACAGAAATACAATTTCTGTGCCCACAGTGGGGAAAGTATTACATCTGTGGGCATAATGGTAAAAACATAAGGTTAAAAAGGTGAAAGAGAAACACATGGAGAAAAGATGTCATGAGAACACAGTTTATGTATGGAGAAGTACGTAAAATGGTTTGGTCACTTCCAGTCAGAACCCTCAAAAACTCGCCAAAGCTTTCATATAGTCAGAGATTAGACACATTTTTCTCAAAACTGTTTTGTTGTTGCCTAAAGTAGTAATACTCTAAAAAATTTTTATATGGAAATAAACAGAATATATATGTGCAGATTACATCTTAGGCCAGGCTGGCTGGGGTGAAAAATGAGTAATTTAATGCCTCCATGGTGGCGACCTGCTGGGTCGAATACTCTGCGATGGATCCTCAGGGTGCCATCACATGCACTGCTCTTGACCTCAGATATCTTGGCCTCCAGAGTAATTCTGATGTACTCCAGGGCTGACCTCTAACTTCCTGGCCTTGGTTGCTAGAAATTCTGGCCATAATTGCTTTTTTGTTTGATAATTTGGATTTAGCATTCTTTTTCTTAAACCGAACTTTGATTCCTATTAATTCTGCATAATGATCCAAAATTATGTACTCTTGGTCTTTAAGTTCTACATGGACATTTCTATGAAACCCACAAAATCACAAGATACAGAACATGAAAGATAGTATAGGCTTATTCAAGTTTACTGGTGGCTATTTTGTTTTATTTTATTTAGGTGGAATATTTTTTTAAGATATGGGGTAAAATTCAGGGGGGATGAGGTACACAAATAGCCACAGCACAGGTGAAGTCTGGGCCTCACTTTGGTCCCACGTCACCTCGTTTGAGATCAGGCACCTTTTTGGATGAAGTGATGCCCCCTCCCATCCCTGTTCCCTCTCCTGGCTGTTCCTCACTCACCAGTCCCTTTCTTATGCTATTATGATCACTGTTCAGCGTCCACTTTTGAGTGAGAACATGTGGTGCTCAGTTCTTTGTTTCTGTGAAGTGGCTATTTTAGAGGCACTGCAAAATGAATCGACAGGCAATTTAAAGAGCCCACAAAACCTATGTCTGTAGCATCAAAGGCACTCTATTATTGTACGTGATATCTTCACGTTTGGGTTGCAGCACAGTAAAATGAGGCTTTCTTTCAACAGCTCACATTTTCAATTCTTAACACCTGGAAATTTCTAGGTTACTTTCTTTCTGAAATCCTCCAAATATTCACTTTTCATGAATAAATACTCAAAAAGAAATTTAATTGTACTAAATTTAATATAAGTAAATTAATTTAATTAAGCAAATTTAAATTTAATTGTATTCAATGTAAAGAGAATAAAGAACAGTTTAAATATCGTAAATGTCTTTGTTATCAAAATAGGCACAAAAGTAACAATGTAATTAACAGCATGAAGAATCCACGGAAAAGGAAGATTCGACCAGTTACTTTCAAGTACTTCTAAAGGTATAAAGAGACTCATTATTTTTAAACATATTAAATTTATATAGCGGTCATACATAAGCTTAATCATAGTGGATTTTAAAAATTGTATTTATAAGGCACTTTTCAGTTAATAGGGTATTTTCCCAAATAATTATTTTGTCCTCAATATAAGCTTCATGAGAGCAACATTATCATTCTCACTTATATTTAAACTTTCCTTCGGTCACTTTTTTTTTTTGAGTTGTCTCACTCTGTTGTCCAGGCTGGAGTGCAGTGGCACACTCAGAGCCACCGCAGCCTTGATCTGCCGGGCTCAGGCAATCCTTCCACCTCAGCCTTCCAAGTAGCTGGAACCACAGGCCCACACCACCATGTCTGGTAATTTTTTTGATTTATTGTAGAGATGAGGTCTCGCCAAGTGCTGGAATTACAGGCGTGAGCCACTGCGCCCAGCTTGATCACCTTATTTCTAACAGTATTCATCTTTATTCTACTTTGGCTAATTCCTTCAAGATTTTATCTTGGCGCTTGCCATCACTTGGAACTAATCCTTGGAAGTTCTACATTAGCATCCCTCACTTATGGTCTACAAGTTCCTATTTTTCCAGATCTCTTATTCAATTAGTTTCATTATACTGATTCTTCAACCCCCATGGGAATGTCCAGGTCCCTCCCTCTAGCCAACAGTCCTTGCACCTTTACTTCCTTCCCTATCCAGCTTAATGTCATAGTCGCCACCTTAAACTTAGCTCTTATTGTCCTTCTTTTGCAAAAATACAGTAAAATATGAGGGGGATGCAAAAAACTGAAATTACCTTTTTTTTTTTTTAAAGAGGGTAGGGTTCTTGTGGTATAGGCTTCCCCCACTAGGTAAGTGTGCTAGGAACAATTCAGCATCAGTGTACCAGCTAGTGTTGTTGTGAGAGGCTGCATTCGACTTCTATGATTTTTGTGGGGTGGGGAGGGAAATTCTTTCAATGTGTTTGCCCATTTCATGATGGGTGATTTACATAAACCACCTGCCAACACTGCGCTCTGAGTGTTCAGCAGCTTTTGACCAAAAACAGTCTGAATCCTGTGCCCTACCCTCCCTATTCATCTGTTCTTGCCCAAGCAACTTTTTGTTTTTGTTTTTTGGATGAAAAAGTCTTCAGAGGGAAATGTTTTGCTGATGTGGAAGAGGTGAAACAAGAAAATGGCAGAGCACTAAAAGGCATCAAAAATGAAGAGTTCAAAACCCGTTTTAAGCAGTGGAAGAAGTGTCTTGATAGGTATACTGCATCACATGGAGAGTACTTTGAAGGTGAAAAGTTTAAACATGTAAGGATAAATATACAATTTTTTATAAATAAATTCTGTTGTTTTTTTGTTTTTTGGTTTCCCGGCAAATCTACCATAGATAAACCCAAATGTCCATCATGGCCTTGTCTATTCCTAAACTGTTAAACTCAAGTTGCTCAGCCTGGTACCATGATATATTTATGATATTCAATTTCAACTGGAGTTTCAGTGTCTGTTGACTGAATCCTTTCATGTTTCACAGTCAGTTGGCATTATCATTCTCTATAGCAGTTCTTTCAGATTTTATTTTATCCTCCTCAAATTTCCAATCTCATTGTTTCAAAAAAAAATTAGAAGCTATCACACACATTTTTCAATCTCCTCAAACTTCCAATCTGTTGTTTCAAAGGAAAAATACAAGCTGGTATATAACTTTCTGCTACAGGACAGAAAATTAAAACTCAGAGAAATTAAGTAAATGGATCAAAGTCCACAGCTCGTGAGGAAAAATGCAAATCACTCTGACTCCTGAGTCCATTCTCTTAACCTCTACACATAAGGATGCCTCTCAATTCCTCTTTCTCAGTTTCTGCCCTGTCATTCTTCTAGGTCTTTAAAGCAAAAACCTGGGCTGTATCCTTGGCTTTCCCCCCCCTTCAACATCAACACCCAATCGTCTGTCTACTTTTCTCTGTTTTCATCACTGGCACTCTCCTAGAACAAGGAGCTATGATCATACACCTGGATTTCAGCAACAGCCTTCAAATTTGCTCCAATTCAATCTTGCTCTCTAGACTGAAGATAATGTAAGTGATCTTTCCAAAAATGCAAACCTGCACTAGCCAACCCAATTCCTTAGTTCAATTCTTACCAACTCCTTCAAACTTAATCCTTGAGACCAAAGGC
This sequence comes from Carlito syrichta, assembly GCF_000164805.1. Taxonomy (NCBI): domain Eukaryota; kingdom Metazoa; phylum Chordata; class Mammalia; order Primates; family Tarsiidae; genus Carlito; species Carlito syrichta. The sequence goes on along the minus strand of NW_007247307.1, from coordinate 211,536 downwards.
TGGCAAACTCCGTTCATAGAGGGCCATATAGTAAGTATTTAGTGTGCCATAAAGTATCTCAGACTTAATTCTGCTGTTATAACACAAAAGCAACCATAAACCATACACAGCCAAATAGGTTTGGTTATGTTGCAGTGAAACTTTACAAAAACTGGTAATGGACTGGGCTTGGCCCACAGGCTGCAGTTTGCCAATCTCTGCTTTAGACATACTATATTTATTAATATTAAGTAACTTCTGTGGGCTACGGACGATGTTCATGACAAGTGAATGACACAGTGATGAGCAAAATAGCTAGGCTTCTTGCCTTCCCAGAGCTTAAAATCAGTGGGGAGGAAGATATTAACCAAAATAAACTTGCAGAAATATATAAAACTGCTACTGGAATAAGCACCACAGGAGAAAAATAAATTGTGCTATGACAGCCTATGAAATGGATCTGACCTAAACCCAGGGATTTAGAAGGTTTTCCTGAGGAACGTTATGACTGAGATGAAATTCAAAGAGGGGACAGAAGGGTATTCTAGGAAGAGAGACCAACATCTGAGACCAACAGGAAGAAGCCGACTCATTTCAGGGCCTGAGGAAGGATGTGTGGCTAGAACAGCTGGAGAGGCAGGGGCAGACCATGCATTTTGGACCACACTCAGGATTTTCATCTTTATCCTAAAAGCAATGAAAAACCATTACAGCATTTTAAGGAAGGAATGATATAGCCAGGTTTCTATAACATAAAGGGAACTTTATCTTTGTTCACCACTAAAACCTCAGCTCTTAGCTCTCTATCTGGCAAACTGTAGAACTAATATGCAAAAAACATATCAGAAGGGGAAGCAAGTATAAATGTGGATAGATTTCTTAGATGACAGTAATTCACAGTAGTGATGGAGAGAAGTTCATGAAAAGCACAGATTTATGATAGAAAATCAAGAGGATTTAATGATAGACTCTATTTAGTGGGAAAGTTGAAGGAACTATTAGGAATTCACTGAAAACATGAGAAGATGATCAGGTTTGGTAGGGAAATAAGAGTTTGGTTTTGGGGTGGGTTAAATATGAGATAACTTTGAGATATCTAATAGGAAATTTTAAATAAACAGGTGAGTATATAGACCTGGAATTCAAAGACATCTGGGCTGGAGATATAAATCTGCTAACTGAATGTGTAGGCCTGGAGTACATATCTAGGAAGACAGAACAAAAAAAAAGGACCTGGGACTGAGCACTGAAGTATTCTGTCACTAAATAGCTAGACAGAAAAGGATGAACCTGCCGAAAGAAAAAGAGAGAGGAAGAAATCAGCAGTGCTGACATGGAAGCCAAGAGAAGAGAATGTTGCGAGACAAAGTGAACCAACAGTGTCAAATGATTCTGAGAATTCAGGACAGACACTAGCAAACATTCTCTGGAATTCTGAAATGGAAGCCATTTGGGGTCTTGGAACACTCACTAGGGTCTTCCTCCTCAGAACCGCTGCCTATGCTCTTTGCCCTACTTTCCTATCATGAGACGGGATCCACAAGACTCTCATAGTAACACTGGATTTGTGTGTGTATGGGGAGGAGGGCTAGGCAGGCGTGGATCCCGAGAGGGCTGCAAAAGAAGGGCTTAAAGAGGAAGAAGGCAGAGTGGCAGCTCAGACAAAGGCGGGGAGCCAAGCATCTACCATCAAACCGTACAAGGCAGCTCCCTGTCCACAAAGGCAGTACCTGCAGGGGTGAAGCATAGATTGCGGCCGACTGACATAAGACAGACGAGAGGTATATACACTTTTATTTTTAAACAGTGAATAATATATTCCCATTTCATTCTTCATTTAGCCATAATCATTGGGGATTTTACCAGACTTTTTGGCACTCATTCTCTAACTAGTAGATAACATGGGACATTCTAGAGTTACCAAGTGCTTTTCTCAAATATGTGAAACTTATAAATAAGAAATAATATGTGAAATCATCAAGCATAATTCTTTTCATTTACTAGGTACTTAGTACATATTTAATGCAACTGAATCATTAGAAAATTATACACTAATTTCAGACATGTTATTGATTCCCATGGAGTGAAAATTTTATTACCTTGAATATCATCATTGAATGTGCAATACTGGTTTCGGTACTTGTTCAGGAGACGAAATGCATTCGTATTGGCAAAATCTTCAAACTGAATAAGGCAATTTATGCCATACCTATTGAAAAAAAATCATATACATTGTAAGCGGTTAATAAAATAACATTTAAAAATAAACCTTTAAAATTAGCCCATAGTAAAAGCACAACATTATTTTCTTTTAAAGATCCTACCTTGCTGTTTGGTATACATATGCAATGTAATATCTGTTCAGCAAATATTTACTGCATGCTTGTTACAGAAAAGGCATTGTGAAATAATATAAAATGACCCAAACATGCTCCCTATCCTCAAGGAATTTAAAATTTAGTAGAAAAAAATGTTTAGAAATAAAAAGTCATATAAGCAAGGAGTTATAGGTGTTCCAGGGGACAGAGATCACTTGTGGTGGGGCTCACAGCCCAAGTAGCAAATGCACTGAGTTTAATGGACAGTTATGATTTCAGAAGCAAAGGTGTGGGGTTTTGTGAGCTGAGAGAAAGTAGAAGCAAAATAACAGAGGTAAAAGATGAAAAATAAAAAACTGTTTAAAAAATGACCAAAAGCCCTGTTTGGCAATAGTGGTACATATGTAAAGGTGTAGTGAAAGACAGGTCAGACTGTCATTCTTGCCCTTTCCTTTCTCCTAATTCATTTGTTCTAGTTTCACCTCTGTATGCCAAAGACACTTACTTTTTTGTCTTACTTCTTTTTGTTTTTCCCTCAAAGACACTCACTTCGACACTGGCTGCTCCCCTTAGTATCCCTGCCCCCGTCCTCCCTCACTCTGAATATCCCTTATTCTACTAAGACAGCACATACATCCATGCTGTTGAATCTTAGCCAGGATCTCAATCAAGTCAAGTATCTTTGGACTGGGTAACGTATCAATGGTAAAAACTTATTGCTAATGGTCTGAGACTGAAAGTCCAAGAGCAAAGCGCCAGCAGATCCTGCCCCTGGTGAGGCCCCTTCCTCACAGACTGTGTCTTCTTGCTGCGTCTTCGCATGCCAGAAGGGGCAAGTACTACCCTCCCTGCAGCCTCTTTTGTAAGGACGCTAATCCCATTTGTGAGGAAGGTGCCCTCATGACTTAATCACTTCCCAAAGGCCTACCTCTTAATACCATCACAGGGGGACTAAGTTTTGACATATGAAACTTACAGTTCAGACCACAGATGCAGTTTCTCGCCTGCCAGGCCCCCAAACACCCGATCTCTTCCCAGTCCCGGCCTCACTGAGATCGAGGCTGGAGAGAACCATCTCCACCACCTCAGCTCTCCCTGACATCAAAAAAAAGTTGTACTTTTATTCCCTTTTCTTCTTCTACTTATGAGAACAACTCTTGCTTCCTTGCTTCTAATCTTTATAAACTGTACTGAAAAAACGCTACCTCTCAGCTTCAGTTTCTCCATTTCCACTGGTCCCTTCCTGTCTCTAAGGATTTCCAGGACCCCTCGATTTTAAAACCACCTCCCTTGGCCATGACAAAAACCAAAGTTATGGTTACTTGTGCTTCTACTCGTCAGTGCCAAACCTCTCAGGAGAAAGTGCTAAGCCCTGCACTAATTTCTCATTTCTTGTCAACATTATGCCTACAGTGTTGACAAGGACAGTCTTAAATTGTCGCCTCCTGACATCACAGTGTGTATAAGGTCTCTCTCTCTTCTAATCCAATACAAAATCTTTGTAAGTCTGTCATTTTTTCTTCCATTATGCTTATTTATGTATCATTATTATATTTATCCCTGATGGGTTATCTTTTTAAGTTATCATAACATTTATAGGTGAAGCCTGGTGTTGAATTTTTATTGTTTTACTGCTATAGCCTGGCATCTTTTTCTATGTCTATTGGTCATTGCTAATTCTTTCTGGAAGATATATGTCCATTAGCTCATTTTTCTATTGTTATAGTTATTATTCTTTATTATTTCATGAGGTTTTTATATAGTTGACTATATATTCTGTTATTTATGTTGCAAATGGTTTTTGTAATCTAGTATACTGTGCCATTAACATTTAGACAGTGTTCTCATTTGCTTTCATCAAAGGAATTTTAAATTTTTATGTAGTCAGATCTATCTTTTTATTTGTAGCTTCTGCTTTTGGTGATATGCTTCTCCACATACATTTATTTAACTGTTAATCAAAAATTTATTCTAAATATGTCATGGATCTAGAAAATAGTTCCCTCTAAATCTGGGGTTACTTTTACTGTTAGACCACCGAGGTAAAACAGAGAGTGAGAGGCAGGCCAACATTTCAGTTTTTTCTATAACCACCCACCTGTGCCAGAATCGTTCCCGCAGCAGTCCATCCCTCTCCTCATCACCTGCTGTTATATACCATATTCTTATGGACAGCAGAGTCTGCTTCTGGGCTTTTCTGTTTTATTCTGCTGTTACTGATGACAGCAGATATTTTTTCACTTTATAAGTATATATAGTCACACACTCTTCACAGCCACTCTATGAAGTAATACTATCATTATCCTCATCTAATAAACGAGAACACGGGCACACTAGCTGGTACGGCTTTGTAATGACAGTCTAATAGTAACAATTAATCTACTAATCTCTCTATGCAGAAAAATAAACCTCCCTGTTTCAATTACTATAGCTTTCTAATAACTTCAATATTTAGCACTATTAGTCACCCTTTATTCTTCTTTTTAAATATTTACTTGGTGGTGACTGTGGTTTAGAAGACAGGCTCTAGAATAAAAGCTCCCGGGATGAAATCTTACCCTCCTCACATACTGCATATCCTTAACGTTCTGTGCCTCTGTTTCCTCATCAGAAAAAAAATGAGAATAGTAATGGCATATTATCATAAAACAGCTATCAAAATTAAAAGAAGTGACACATGTAAGTGTCCAGTGCAATGACTGGCACATACAGGACTCTAGGGTCATCAGATTTTTTAATTTAATAGCAATAATAGAAGTAAGAGATGTGATATGATATCCTCAGTGGCCTGAGAGAAAATAACTGTCCTAGATAATATATCTAGCAAAGCTAGTCTTCAACAGTAAGCGTAAAACAAAGACATGTTTAAATAAATAAAAACCAAAAAAGGAACTTCTAAAAGTGTATTTCAGAAAGAAAGAAAATACTCCAGTAAAAAAAAAAAAGGTCTGTGATATAAAATGAAGGTAGATACAAGCAACTTTCATTCAAAATTAATAGTCATGATAAACAAAGATACTTTTAGCATGACAGAGTGGAGAGGTTGGCAAACTCATTCCCCAAACAGCAATGACATTGCAGGACAAAATCTTCAAAACAACCATTTCAGTGCTCTATAAATCAACTAACGGCAAAAAAAAGCAAAGACTTAGAAGTAACATGAGAGAGTGGGATCAGTTCTTGAAGGGAACATAACATTGTTCTGCTCTTTATGCATGTATTTGATGCCATTCTTCATTTTCCAAGGAAACTCTTTAGCTAGCTTTGTTGATAATTACAAAAATGTTATTAAGAACTGGAAAAGCATTTCTATGGTTACAAATTATTACTTTTTTTATAACCTTCAGCAGAGATGCAAACTTTGTGGTAGCAACTAAGTCCCCTAAACACAAATATCAGTTCAGAATTATGTTGTGTGTGTGACAGTTCCTTCCCACTGCTTTGTTTCTAAGCAGGGCTTTAGAAAGCAAAGTCTGTATGCCTTTGCAGGGCTCTCGTATAGTTTGCTCCTGATGTGTCATATACTAGTGGTCTAGCAGCATTAGATAATCTGTCATTAAGTTCAGAAGAAGCAAAACCTTGTGGTCTCAGTATGTGAGGAGGAATCAGAGCCTTCTCAGTTCTATTCCTGGATCTACTACTTACTTGGGTCTGTGGTTTGGGACTGGTTACAATTTCTCTGTGGCTAAAATGAAATGCCCACAATGTGGTCTGCCTTCAGTGTTTAGGACGCAGAGTGGTCAAGCTATAAATTTATAGTGTTTCCTAAGTAAAATCTGGGAGTAGGCATAGGTAGTAAAATGGTAAACAACATACCTTATCATTTTCAAAAGTTTATTTTAGGATCATCCCCTGGATACTGCATATCAGCTTTATTTTCATAACTTTTCTCTGCCTGGTAGTTAACTCTGGTTTGACTCCTAAAGATTCAGTGAGAGGCATTCTGAATTCATTTTGTGACACAAGCATCTCACATCATATAATAAAAGAAAGCCACGTAAGGGATAGTTTGTTCCAGTTTGAACCAACTTTGTCACTATAAAATTATAAGTAGTGGAACACTCAGAAGTTGGTCATTTCAATTCTATATAACTATGAAAAGAACCTACTATTTTATGATCAAAATATCACATAAAAGAGAGGGTGGAAGAGAGGGTATTAAAAGTTAACAGAAATACCACCCATAAAATTAACATGTAAAAACTCCAGAGATTTTGCTCCTCTGGCATTGTTTTCTGACAAAAAGCTTATTCAGTGACTAATCACTACACCTGGCACTTACTAAGTATCAGGCACTACGCTCCTTACTCTATAGAGATTATCTCGCTTAATCCTGTCAGCAACCAGTGAGGAAAATGCTGTTATTATTCATTTAACAGAGGAATCGAGCATAGGGACCATGGTTGATTGAGCTCATACTGCTAATAAATGATAATGTCTGCAGTGAAACACGGGGTTCATGATCTTAACTACTATATGTACTGGCTCCCACAGAACACCAACAGAGCGATAGAGTCAATGAAAGGAACAGTATATTTAACATCTGAAAGGATTGTACTGATAAAATAAAAGAGTCATAAATCTATCATAAAAGTAGCAAGACAGCATTTGTATACATTCAACACAGAAAGGTACTTTTATTAAAAAAAAGATATGGACAGATATTAGTGAAAACATTCGTCTTTGATCAAGGATTCACTGTAAGCAGGTTAACCAAGCATGCTTTAAATTTCCTAGGAGATACAGTAAACATGTTTTGGTGCTGTTACATGTGCGGCACCATGTGGAGCATTCAAGATCCAGAGCACTTTAGCTCTGAGGAATACCTTAGAGATAATTTATTCCAAATTACTCGTTTTTGATAGTGTACTAAAGCTTGAGGGTGCGCAATGAATTGAGCAGCAAACAGGAAATATGGATCTTGTCCTAGAAAGGCTCCCCGGGAAGCAGCCTCATTGGGAAGACAGAGGACACAAGCAAATACCTTAAAAGAGGTTCAGATTAAAAGCAAGATAAGTGCCTTGCCAAGAGATCACTAAAGGGTTTGGGGAAGACAAAATGAATCAGGTGAGGCTTAAGTTGGGTTCTTGGTAGATTCAAACAAGGAGAAGAGTAAGGGGAACAAATCATAGAACAGAGACCTCAAAGCATGTCCTGAGGGACACCGAAATCAGTGAACTTCAGAAGATCAATATCAGTTGCTGAATGGCCTCAAATGCTAGCATAAGGAATTTGATTTTTTATTTTTTAAACTTCAAGAGTTTTAGGAGTACAAGTGGTTTTTGGTTACATGTATGTATTGTACAGTGGTGAAGAAGTCTGAGCGTTAAGTATACCCATCACCCTCCCCACTTCCGAGTCTCCAGTGTACGTTGTACCATTCCGTTGCCTTTACAGACCCCTGGTTCAGCAGCCACTTGCAAGTGAGAACACAGCATAAGTAACTTGAAGTTGACTCAACTTAAGTTGACTTAAGTTCTCTAAGAACCATTCACATTCAATTCTTCCTTGTGGGTAAGAAATAAAAACAGAGATGTGTTCACATCTTGGTTATTTCATTGCAATATGGCTCCAGTTCCTAATTCCTTACTTCTGTATTATTTTATAACATTTAGACATTGCTTTTACTTCTCTTGCCATTCCTTTTATTATATTTTACTGACAATTCTTAATTATTCTCTGTGACAGTAAAAATTGTAGATTCAGCCATAATCATCGATTTTTTTCCCTTGTACTGTCAACCCTTCAAATTTATCTATTAAGGATTCAGCAACCATCTGTTGCAAAAATGATTTCTAAATTTATATCTCTGTTGCTGATCTTTCAAAGAAACTCCAAATCTATGTGACCAAAATGATAATATGAATAAATGCCATATTATGAATCTTTTTTCTTTTAGAAACAGGGATAAATGTTTAAGATAATATTTTTTTTTCTTTTTAATCGGTGTCTCACTCTGTTGCCCAGGCTGGAAGGCAAGTGGCATGCTCACGGCCACCACAACCTCAACCTGCTGGGTTCAGACAATCCTTCTGCCTTAGCCTTTAAGTAGCTGGAACTACAGGAATGCACCACTTACGGCTAATTTTTTTAAATTTATTGTAGAGATGAGGTCTCGTCAAGTTGCCCAGCTTGGTCTCAAAAATGTGGGTTCAAGCAATCCTCTCACCTCAGCCTCCCAAAGTGTTGGGATTATAGGCGTGAACCAATGCGCCCAGCCTAAGATAATATTTTCGATCATTCTTATTCAGTATTTATTTCTGTTAAGGCATTTACAGTATTAAAAAAAAAATCACACCACTCTTTTAATATCAAGGACAAATAATGACTCACAAGAGAAACTGAATTATTTTGTTTTGGTATTGTCTGCTTTCCAAAAAAAAAAATAGCAAACCCAAGAGACTGTGAGTTCTTTAAAATTTTAAAAATTTTGAAGCTATATCTATAATTAAAATCGCAATTTAGTATATTTACTAGAAAGCATTTAAAAATTCCATCTTGTCTCCAAATCAGGTACAATCATTTCCTTTGTGATTTTAATTTTATATATAAATATAAAGCTCATGGAAATTCTAAACTTTGTTGGTTTTTTTTGAGTTGGAGTCGCACTGTCGCCGAGACTGGAGTGCAGTGGCTGCTCCCGGCCACTACAGCCTGGACCTGCTGGGCTCTGGCGATCCTTCTGCCTCAGCCTTCCAAATAGCTGGAACTACAGGCGCACGCTATCATGCCTGGCTAATCTTTTTGATTTACTGTAGAGATGAGGTCTCACCTGCCCAGGGAGGTCTCGAACCGTCAGGCTCAGGCAATCCACTCACCTCAGCCTCCCAAAGGCACGGGATTACAGGCTGAGCCACCGAGCCCAGCAATTCTCAACTTTTTAAAAATAAAACTTATTGTGCAAACTTCTTTATTTCAACATCACTGGTACCACCAATGTCAAAACACTATAAGCATTTTCTATTTTGCCTTCCATCCTTACATTCCAGTGGTCAAGTTCTGGTACACCTTTCATATTTATTGCTTTGCTTTCTATTCTAAGTGCTCAATTAAAGTTCAGGCTCTTTGGATCACAATTTCCAATATTGCATAAGATTTGCAATCAGGAGATTAGTCTCCATATTTTTGTTTCTTTCCCAAAGAAATCAGTTTATATATACTAAGAATATGTAATCATGCTACTGTAAAGCAGGTCTATGTAATAAGAACTCATCTAATCTAATCTCCTGTTAGTCTCAAAAAGAAACCTTATCCTTCCTTTCTTCCCCTACTATGCATCAGAAATTGTTCTAGGTGCTGATGACACATTCCTGCCCTCATAGAGCTTATAGTCTATGGAAGATACATACTAATAAGTAGGCAGTTAAAATGCAGTATGATGAGTGCTATCACAGAAAAAATTCAGGGTACCTGAAACAGGGCAGGCACCTATTCCGAATTAGGGGAATTAGAAAGAGTTTTCTAGAGTAGCCGTCACCAACTTTTTTGGCATCAGGGACTGAATTCATGGCAGACAATTTTTCCACGGACTGGGTAAGGAACAATGGTTTGGGGATGATTCAAGCACATCACATTCATTGTGAACTTTATTTCTATCATTATTACATGGTAATACATTAGGCATTAGTCTCTCATAAGGAGTACATAATCTAGATCCCTCACAATGACAGTTTACAATAATAGGGTTCACGCTCCTATGAGAAGTTAATGCCGCTGCCTGAGGCGGAGCTCAGGTGGTAATGTGAGCTACGGGGAGCAGCTGTAAATACAGATGAGGCTTCAGGGCTCGCTTGCTGGCCTCTCACTTCCTGCTGTGCAGTCTAGTTCCCAACAGGCCATGTACTGGCACTGGTCCATGGCCCCAGGGTTGGGGACCCCAGCTCTAAAGGATGGCAAAGCCTGAAAGATGAGTAGGAATTTGCCAAGGTAAGAGGAAGAAAATAATTTTTGAGGCAGAGAAAACATGTCCAAAGGCATGGAGTTAAAGAAATCTATGGCATGTTCCAGGAATTCAAATAAAGTACATATGACTGAAGCAGAGAGGCTGAAAAGAACAAGACGAGAATTAAGGCTACAGAAGTAACCAAGGACAGATTATGCAGGACCTTTCATCTTTATTAAGGGATTTGTACTTGACCCTAAAAGCAGGAGAGTAAGCAGGAGTATGACATGATCAATTTGTATTTTAGACTTAACAGTGTGATCAGGGTAAAGGACGGATTCCAGAACAAGACTAGATGCAGGAAGTTTACATAGAAGGCTGCTGCAAAATTACAGGCCTGCATCTGGAAATAAGAATGAAGATAGAGGCCAGGCTCAGTGGCTCAGCCTGTAATCCCAGCACTTCGGGAGGTCGAGGAGAGTGGATTTCCTGAGCCCGTGGGTTCAAGACCAGCCCAGGCAACTTAACGAGACCTAGTCTCTACAATAAATCAAAAATCAGTCAGGCATGGTAGCACACGTCTGTGTTCCAGGTAGTTGGAAGGCTGAGACAGAAGGATCACTGGAGCCCAGCAGGTCATCACTGAGGTGGCCATGAGCATGCCATTGTACTCCAGCCTGGGCGGCAGAGTGAGACTCCAACTCAATAAAAAAAAAAAAAAAAAAGAATGGGGATAGACAGAAGTAGATTTCTGCAAGAAATACAGAAATACTTAGGAGACATAATTGACAATATTCGATGAAGAGATGCAGATGATGAGGGAGAATAATTCAAGGATAAATTCCAAGTTTCTGGTTTGGGCAATTTAATAGATAACAGGGTACTGTATATAAAAAAAATAGGAAGGCTCAGGAGGAAAAGCAAGTTTGATAAAGAAGATCATGAGTTCTTCCTGAACATGCTTTTTTTTTTTAACTTTACTTTGGAATAGGCAAGCAAAGGAAGTTGTCATGAAAAATTAATGAAATACATAAAATAATTGCAATAATTTGCTTGACACAAGTAACTCCATTTTGTTGAAATCTTCCAACTTAGCTGCCTGCCTAACCTAAAATGACCGCCCAACGTATACGTGTGATTGTTGTAACGTTCCCATGACCACAGACCCATAGCCTTGTTCCCCTGAGCTGTTGTCGCTAACCATTCTTGCTGAACATTTGAAAACTCCCTAGCTACAAGTTCCATGTAATTGTATGCTTTGTTAACTGAAATCAGATGTTGTGCCAAGAAATTGTTAAGGAATTATTACTTACAAAATTCCCCCTGCCACGTCCCGATAGTTTGTTCTTGTGTTTTGCTCCTTTTGTTCTTAGTTCCTTGTACCCTCACCCCCTGCTACGCAGCCAACCTGCAGATTTTACCTGTATAAGCTTTTTGCTGATTGTATTCTGCATCCAGAGCTTCATGGCAAGAGTGTACTCTCGACCGCACACTAATAAAGGACTCTTGATGTTAATCTGGACTTGGCAGGCTGGCGGGTCTCCTGGCAATCCATCATAACGTCTGCAGCCCCAGTGAGAATCTTCTACCAGCACGAGCAGCCGCCTCACTCCCACCCTCCCCGGCGGGAGGAGAGATGCAGGGGAGGCACCTCCTGAGATCCACAGGCCCCTTCACCCTCATCGGGCTCTGAGGGGCTGGGACAATGGTTGGCAGCTACTGCTTCAAAAGAACCTGAGTCTGTCTACAATCTCCTAGGAGGCAAGAGTTTATTTTTTGGCTTTCTGTTTGGTGTCTGCTTGCTCGTGACTGCAGTTTCTGTTTTGGTTCAGGGAGCCACGGCCTGACGGGGTAGCCCTTTGGACACTGTTCACTGAACCAAGACATTGGCTGAACAGAGTCCTCTGGTTTTCTGCCCTGAGGTTGATCCAGGGATTCATTTTCTGCCCTGAGGTTGTTCCAGGGATACATAACTCTTCTGACTTGGTCCGAACGCGCCATGTCTGTCGTTGTGTTTTAATTGTTTGTTTGTTGTTTGCTCATTGTTTGTTATATATTCACAGAATTCACGACCTGCAGTCCTCTGCCTGACGAGGCCGCTCCTTAGGCATAGTTCATGAAGCCCAGGATGCTGGCCGAACAGAGTCTCGGTTTAGTATCTGGTTTCTGTTTGAGTACCCGCTTTAACTTCTAACTGCCTATGGTATTTCTATATCCCTGTCATCCTTGGCCTCTTTCCCTGCTTTGTGTTCTTGCCGTGCTCTTTACAACTGGACTTGCTTCTGCTGCACTTTCGGACTGATCAGCAGGCCAGTAACTTCTTTTAGCCTTTGCTTATCTTCTCATGGTTGGAGGTCTGATCCTCATCAGGTACCTCCTGTAATTTACTGGTTTTGACAATATGGGGTCACAGGCTTCTAAGCCCTCTGGTCCCCTGGACTGTATATTAAGAAATTTCTCTGTTGGGTTCGTGGAGGACTACGGTGTCCATCTCTCCAATGGCAAACTCTGGACCCTCTGTGAAAACAATTGGCCTGCATGTAATGTCAAATAGCCTTCTACAGGCTCTCTGGATGTTCATGTTACTTAGTCTGTCTGGGAGGTCGTTACAGGGACCCCTGGATATCCTGATCAGTTTCCCTATATCAGCCAATGGTTAAATTTAGTCCAAAATCCTCCCCCATGGTTAGAAATATGTTTTATACAGACAAATCTTCTAACTTAAAAACAACAAGGTTCTATATACAAAGGCTCTGGCTAACTCTTCAAGGAAAACTTGTTTTACAAGTTTCTCAAGAGAATGAAACCATAGTTTTAACCTCCCTGGTAAAATCAATCATGCACATTCATCTTCCCACCTGGGATAACTGCCAACAGTTCCTTTTTAATCCTATTTATTTCTTAAAAATAAAAAAATGGCCGGAGTGCATTAAAACTAAGACTAAAAAATCTGTCCTGGCCTCAGCAGCTAGTACAGAGGAGAAAAGTCAGGAAATTTTAAAGGAGGTTTCTCCCTCCACTCACCCAGACTGGGCCCCCAACATCTCAGCAGGGTCCAAGGCACTAGAACATTAAAAACTCATCACTGGACTCTATTAGCTGGTTTAAAGGGAGCAGCCTGAAAACCTATCTAACCTTTCTAAAACTACTGAGGTTCTCCAGGGACCTGAGGAATCTCCAGGAACATTCCTCAAGCACCTCCAAGAGGCATTTCGGACTTATACCCCTTGTGATCCCTCAGCTCCCAAGAATGCTCGAGCTGTTAATTTGGCACCTGTAGCTCAGGCAGCTCTGAACATCTGAAAAAAAGTTGCAGAAGCTGGAAGGCTTTGCAGAAATAAATATTTCTCAGCTGCTTGAAGTAGCTCAGAAAGTTTTTAACAACCAAGATGCTGAAAAACAGAAACAGGCAGCCAGTAGAGCTGAAAGAAGATAGGCCAAAATCCTGGTAATGGCCCTCTGAGCCCCGGGAACTGATTCCAAGCCTCCTCCACATCAGGTGTATACTGTACTGGATTTAAAGGATGACTTCTTTTCTATCGCTTTCTCCCCTGTCAGTCAACCCATCTTTGCTTTTAAATAGATAGATCCGGATTCAGGGGACACCAGTCAGCTGACTTGGACCCAGCTACCACAAGGTTTCAAGAACTCCCCAACTCTTTTCTGGGAGGCCTTGCAACAGGATTTGTCAGGGTTCTGTGCCTTACACCCTGAATATACTCTACTCCAGTATGCAGATGATCCCTTGCTTGCATCTGCAGACTTGTTTACAAGGTACTAAGACCCTGTTACAGCTCCTCCAAGACTTGGGCTATCGTGTATCAGCAAAAAAGGCGCAACTCTGCTCAAATGAAGTCTCCTACCTGGGATACCAGCTAAAGAAGGGTAAACAAACGAGCCCTGACTTCAGCCTGGAAAGAAGCCATTCTTCAGAATCCCATGCCAACCACAAAGAAACAGGTACGGAATTCCTGGAGGTGGCAGGGTATTGCTGGCTATGGATCCCAGGATTTGCGAAATTGCCAAGTCCCTGTACACAGCCACGACAGGAGATCAGCCCCTAAACTGGATTGCTACTGAGGAACAGGCACTCCAGCAGTTAAAAACAGCTCTGAAGCAAGCCCTGGCTCTAGCTCTCCCAGATGTTACCAAGCCTTTTCACTTGTTTGTTCACAAACAACAAGAAATTTCAAAGGGAGTCCTTACTCAGACCTTCAGACCCTGGAGAAGATCAGGGGCTTACTTGTCAAAAAGACTGGACCCAGTAGCCCTTGGCTGACCCTATTGTCTTTGGGCCATTGTGGCCACAGCCATGCTAGTTAAGGAAACAGATAAATTAACTTTAGGCCAAAACCTGGCTTTGACTGTCCCCTATGCTGTTGAAACTTTGCTCCAAGGAACCTCTGGGCGTTGGATGTCAAATGCTCGTATCACCCAATATCAGAGTCTTTTGCTTGACCAACTGAAACTAACTTTCTCTCCTACTCAGTGCCTCAATCCGGCCACTTTGTTGCCTGATGACAATATGGAAATGCCAGTGCATGACTGTGAAGACATACTGGACATCACTCAGGCCAGCTGGTCCGATCTTCAGGACACTCCTTTCAGCCAGGCTGATGCTGATCTATTCACAAGTGGTAGCAGCCTGGTAATAGAGGGAGTCCACAAGGCTGGTGTAGCTGTAACCATGGATTATGATGTAATCTGGTCACAGGCATTGCCTCAAGGTACCTCAGCTCAAAAGGCTGAGTTAATTGCTTTATCTCAGGTCCTGCACTGGAAAACAGGAAAACAAGTAAATATGTCACCAATAGCCGATATGCTTTTGCCACATTTCATGTGCATGCCATGCTCTATAAGGAACCGCAGCAGGTAAGACAGTAAAAAAATTTTTTAAAAATCTTAACCCTCCTAGAGGCTATATGGCTTCCTAAAGAGGTAGCTGTCATTCATTGCAGGGGACACCAGAAGTCTGACACTCCAGAAGCAACTGGGAACCACCTAGCGGAACAGGCAGATCAAAAGGCAGCAAAACTCCCAGTTGAACCCCTGACTATCTTGCTAACTAAAATTTTTCCAGCTCCTTCTCTCTCAGAACAGCCTACCTATACACAAGAAAAAAGAAAAAGGCAGACCTAGCAGGAACCCATAAAATTCCACTGGATGGTGGGGAAAAGACCCTAAAATCATCTTACCTGAAGCCCTCGGACACACTTTGGTAAAACAACTACATTCTACTACTCAGTTAGATGGCACTAAATTAATGGAGCTGTTAAACCGTTTTTATCATATCAATGACTTGAAAAGTATTGCTGCAACAGTAGCCTCCATGTGCTCTGCCTGTGCCTAAGTTAATGCAAAACAAGGGCCCAAACCTTCAGATGTCATCAGGGTACGAGGATTAAGTCCTGGAGAAAAGTGGGAAATAGACTTCACTGAAATAAAACTACCTCAAGCAGGATATGGTTATCTACTAGTGTTAATAATACTTTTTCTGGATGGGTAGAGGCCTTTGCCACCAAAAATGAAACTGCACTTATGGTTACAAGATTTTTATTAAATGAAATTATTCCTAGGTTTGGGCTCCCTCTCTCTGTTGGCTCTGATAATGGTCCTGCCTTTACCTCGTCCACAGTACAGCTGGTTAGTAAAGCACTAAACATTAATTAAAGACTACATTGTTGGGGAGTTCCGGTAAGATGGCGATGACATAGGGGGACTTGTGAGATTCTCTGAACGTGAGTTCCCACAAAGACTCTTATTTTTCTTCCCCCACCCCCTGCCCACCACCAGCCACACTGGTCCGAGGAACGGAGACATTCGGTCCCACAAAGGGCCGGATACTGCGGCCCTGGCTGCTGCTCCACTATACGTGTAACTCCCGCCCACAGGGGAGTCATGGGTCTCCCTCCCTGGCTACATCGTCTCGCCCAGCACCCAGCACCAAGCCGCCGGTCACCCAGGGAGGCTCTGGGTGCCCGCCCCTCAGAGACACCAGTCCCATTTCTCGCTGAAGTACCCTGCAAGGGACCCAGGGCCACTCTCGCCGCCTACCGCCTGCCCTTTGGAGCTTTGGAGCTCTGGAGCTCTGGGCCTACCGTGGCTGAGGCACTCAGCGCGTGACCCCATGCTTTTGTGAGGGAACAACATATCTTAAGGAACTGCTGATTGGAAGCTCTTAGCTCCAGAGGAGGGAACTCCCGACCCCCTCCTTCACCCGAGCCTGCTGGTGGCACCCTGGATCCAGCACCCAGCTGAGCAGCTGATCCCCGGTGCCTCCCACAACACCACAGTCAACCACAGTGGATCAAACAGGGACCCAGAGAAGCGGAGAGAGAAAAGATCCGCGAAAGTGAAACTACCACCTCGGCCATTCTAAGCAGAGATTTGCATTGTCCCGCCCACCTTCCACAAGCCTTCACCTCAGTTCCTAAGGTAACATCGCTAAACAGGAAACAAAGCCCGTCCCCTACGCCGAATTAGACAAAGGCAACTAAGCAATGCAGACCTCCCAGGCAGCAGGCTAAAAAAAAAAACCCAAACTGCGAGTAAATCTACCTGCCTGCAACGAAAACAGAGGGGAGAGGCTGGAGATTAGAGCTGAAGAGACCTTAGACACTCAGGAAAGATTCCAGAGTTAGTCTGATCTCTTATATTGACTTTTGATTTTATCATTTTGTCCATTTGTTTTGCTCAGTTTTGTTTGATTTCTGAATTACACTATCTGTTTCACGATTTTATTGGTCTGTCTTTTATTGTGTAGCTACCAGTATTCTTTAGGGAATTTTCCTTGCATGTTTTTTTCACTTCCCTCCGGCCTTGTGTCTCTTTTTCACCTGTTAGTTGGTATGTATGTCTGTTTTCCCTCTCACTCTTCTCTCTCTCTAACTTCCTATTGATCCCCCCCTTCCTCCATTATTTCTTCCTTTTGATCCAGGGACCAAACCTACAATCCGCTGCACAGACAGATTGTAAAGCAGTGGAAAACAGGTTCCAGTGGGCTCATACACCAGTTGGTGGATGCTGAAATCAGCATATAGATCCTGAATCACAGTTTCCCTCTCAATTAAACCTCAAAACTGCAAAAAGTGCAGCCCACAGCCCACACTCCAACCTCAAACGTGAACAAAGCCAGAGGACCCTCATAAGGAAGAACAAGAGATTGCATAAGAGAAACAAAAGCAAACCCACCTTCCTGGAAAAACAGAATTTAAAGAAGGGGAGGGAAAGGGGGAAAGAGAGAAAAATCTATACAAATGAAGAAAAACCAAAAGAAGAATATGGGTCTCCCCAGACCCCTGGG
This sequence comes from Carlito syrichta, assembly GCF_000164805.1. NCBI lineage: Eukaryota > Metazoa > Chordata > Mammalia > Primates > Tarsiidae > Carlito > Carlito syrichta. The sequence continues at coordinate 194,054 of NW_007247307.1, read as the reverse complement.
AGGGCAGACACTGAGAAACTGACTTCGCAATGCAAATAATGAAGAGCCCCCAGAATGACTGGTCTCAAACTATAAACCTAGATATCAAGACATAAATGGAGAGATTAAAAAGAATTGAGGTGAGACAAGAGGAAACTAGGAAGGAGTTGATAACTGAGACAACAGAAAAAAGAATACTGTGAATGAAATAAATAACAAACTGATAAGCATGGAGAGCAGAATTACCCAAGCAGAAAAAAGAATCTCAGAGCTTGAGTACCAAAATATAGAACTAACCCAAACTCCTAAAAACACAGAAAATAAGCTCAAAACGACAGAACAAAACCTTCAAGAGATGAGCAATTACTTCAAGAGACCGAACCTAAGAGTAATTGGCCTTCCTGAGGCAGAAAGAGAGAGAGAGACCACACTGGAACAAACTTTCCATGAGATCATTCAAGAAAATTTCCCTTATCTAATCAGTGATGCAAAAATTCAAACACAAGAGATTCAGAGAACCCCTGCAAGACAACAAATGAGAAAATCAACTCCTAGACACATAATAATTCGCCTAAACAAAGTAGGCATAAAAGAAAAAATCCTAAAGGCAGCAAGAGAAAAAGGCCAGATCACCTACCATGGAAGACCAATTAGAATAGCAGCAGATTTAATCTACAGAAACCCTGCAGGTTAGGAGAGCTTGGAGCCCTATCTTCAAAGTTCTAAAAGATAAACAATTTCAACCAAGAATACCCTACACAAACAAGTTAAGCTTCATCAGTGAAGGAGAATTGAAATCTTTCCCAGATATCCAATCCCTAAGAACTTACGCTGCCACCAAACCACTTCTACATGAAACACTTAAGAAAGTACTAAACACAGAAGAAAAGGAAAAAAGAACAACGTTCTTCACAAGAGTTCAGAAAAAAGGATAAAATACACATGAACCAACCCCAAAAACAACAGAAAGACAAAAAACCAAATGGAAGAACAACAACTCTATAAGAACTCTAAGATACAGACGAACTCGCACATTTCAATAATTAGCCTGAATGTGAATGGACTAAACGCACCACTGAAAAGACATAGAATGGCAAAATAGATAAAATATCACCAGGCAACAATATACAATAGACCCATCTCACTAGAAAGGACATGCACAGACTCAAAGTAAGAGGATGGGAAACAAATTTTCAGGGGAAGGGAACACAAAAGAAAGAAGGAGTCGTGATCCTAATTTCAGAAAAAATACCATTTAAGCTCTCAAAAATTAAAAAAGATACAGAGGGCCACTACATAATGCTAAAAGGTTCACTCCACCAACAAGAAATATCTATCCTAAACATATATGCACCCAACATAGGTGCACCAACTTTCATAAAGCAACTGCTAGGAAAACTAAAGAAAGATATTGACTCTAACACCATCATAACTGGGGACTTTAATACCCCCCTCACAACCCTAGACACATCATCAGGACAAAATCAGCAATGAGATCTGGAACCTCAATGTGACTCTTGACCAAATGGACTTAATTGATACCTAGAGAACACTCCATCCAAAGACCACAGAATACACATTCTACTCATCACTGCATGGAACATATTCTAAGATCGACCACATACTTGGCCATAAATCAAGCATAAGCAAATTTAAAAGGACTAAAATTTTACCATGCACCTTCTCAAATCACAGTGGAATAAAAATAAACATTAACACCAACAAGGTCCCCACCAAACCCACAAAGACATGGACACTAAACAGCATGATGCTAAACAACTCCTGGGTCAATGATGAAATCAAAACAGAGATTAAAAGATACCTGGAAACAAATGAAAATGAAGAGACATCTTTCCAAAATCTCTGGGATGCCATGAAAGCTGTAGTAAGAGGGGAATTTATATCCCTACAAATGCACATGAAGAAAATGGAAGGATCACATATTAACAGCCTAACAAGCCACCTAAGGAAGCTGGAAAAGCAAGACCACAAAAATCCTAATTTAAGCAGAACAATCCAGATCACCAAAATAAAAGCCCAAATCCAGGACATAGAAGACAAAAAGATGATACAAAAAATCAATGAAACAAAAAGCTGGTTCTTCGAAAGGATAAACAAGATTGATAGTCCCCTAGCTAGACTGACCAAGAAAAAGAGAGAAAAAACCCAAATAAACACAATCAGAAACACAAAAGATGAAGTCACGTCTGACCCTGAAGAAATACAAAAGATCATAAGAGACCACTACGTACACTTGTATGGCAACAAACCTGAAAACCTTAAGAAAATGGAGGACTTTCTGACAAGAAGAAATTGAGATCCTAAAATGACCAATAACAATCAAGGAACTTGACTACGTAATAAGAAAATTACCTACAAAAAAAAGCCCTGGTCCAGATGGCTTTCCAACAGAATTCTACAAGACATTTAAGGAGAAACTGATTCCAATCCTACTCAAGGTATTCCAGGCGACTGAAAAAGATGGAACTCTCCCCAAATCATTTTACGAAGCCAACATCACATTGATACCCACGCCAGGTAAAGATCCAACAAAGAAAGAGAACTACAGGCCAATATCTTTGATGAACATAGATGCTAAAATTCTCAACAAGATCCTAGCAAACCGGATTCAACAATACATCTCAAAAATTATCCATGATGACCAAGTAGGCTTCATCCTTGGGATGCAAGGCTGATTCAACATTCGTAAAACCATAAATGTAGTTAAATACATCAACAGATATCAAAACAAAAACCACATAACTATAATATTAGATGCAGAAAAAGCTTTTGATAAAATCCAGCACCCCTTCTTGATAAAAATTCTCGAACATCTAGGCATACTGGGAACATACCTCAAAATAGTAAAAGCCATCTGCAAGAAACCCACAGCCAGCATACTCCTAAATGGACAAAATCAGAACCATTTCCCCTAAAAACTGGAACAAGACAAGGATGCCCATTCTCACCCATCCTGTTCAATATAGTATTGGAAGTCCTGGCTAGAGCAATCAGAGAAGAGAAGGCCATCAGGGGTATCCAAATAGGAAAAGAGGAAGTCAAGTTATCTCTCTTTGCAGGTGACATGGTTGTGTATCTTGAAAACCCAAGAGAATCTGTCAAAAATCTCCTCACACTGATAAAGACCTTTGGCAAAGTCTCAGGATATTAAATGTGCAAAAGACAATCGCATTTTTTTACACCAATAATAAAAAAACAGAAACCCAAATAAAAACCACAATTCCATTCACAATAGCCACAAAAAAAATGAAATACCTTGGCATCTTCCTAACCAGAAACGTGAAAGACCTTTACAAATGAAAACTACAAAACTCTGCTCAAAGATATCAAAGATGACACAAACAAGTGAAAAATATCCCATGCTCAGGGATTGGAAGAATCATCATTGTGACGATGACCATCTTATCTAAGGTAATCTACAGATTCAATGCAATACCCATCAAATTACCAGCAACATTCTTCTCAGACCTAGAAAACACAACACAGGAATTCATATGGAAACACAAATGACCAAGAATAGCCAGAACAATCCTCAGCAAAAAAAAAACAAAGCAGGTGGTATCACATCACCAGACTTCAAACTTTACTATAAAGCTACAATCATCAAAACAGCTTGATATCGGTATAGGAACAGGCATATAGATCAATGAAATAGAATTGAAATTCCAGAAGCAAAACCTCAATTTCTCAACCAACTCATCTTCGACAAAGCCTCAACCACCTACCACTGGAGAGAGGAGAACCTATTCAGTAAATGGTGCTGGGAAAACTGGTTGACCACATGCAGTAGATTGAAACAGGACTCCTATCTATCCCCATACACAAAAATTAACTCCAAATGGATCAGAGACCTAAACATAAAACCTCAAACCATAAGAACCTTATAAAATGAAGGACATACCCTCATGGAAATCAGAACTGGCATCCAATTCTTGAACAAAACCCAAAACCCACAGGCCATAAGAGAGAAGACAGATAAGTGGGACCTCATTAAACTGACAAGCTTCTGCAAAGCCAAAGAAACCATCAAGAGAGCAGGGAGACAGCCTACAGACTGGGAAAAAGTATTTGCCAACTCCAGGTCTGACAAAGGCTTAACATCTTAGATCTATAAGGAACTCAAATGTGCTGAAAAGAAAACAACAAACAGCCCCATTATAAAATGGGCAAAAGATATGAACAGACACTTCTCAAAGGAAGACATCCAAGCAGCCAACAGACACATGAAGAAATGTTCAACCTCACTAATCATCAGGGAGATGCAAATCAAAACCACACTGAGATACCACCTAACTCCAGTCAGAATGGCAATTATCAATATCTCAAAAAATAAGTTGCTAGAGAGGGTGTGGCGAAAAGGGAACACTTCTACATTGTTGGTGGGAGTGTAAACTAATGCAACCTCTGTGGAAAGCAGTGTGGCGGTTCCTAAAAGCTCTAAATATCAACCTCCCATATGACCCCGCAATCCCCCTATTGGGAATATATCCTGAAGAATTCAAATCACTCTATAAAAAAGATACCTGCACACGTATGTTTATCGCAGCATTGTTCACAATAGCAAGAACCTGGAAGCAACCATGCTGTTCATCAAAAGAGGACTGGATTAAAAAAAGGTGGTACATATACATGATGGAATACTACACAGCCATAAAAAAGAACAAAATC
>NW_007247307.1:186292-189318 GCF_000164805.1 Carlito syrichta | reverse complement strand
GAGTCTATAATACTGAGTGACCTCTCACAGAAACAAAGATCTGAGTATCACATGTTCTCATTCTTGTAGTGGACCTTGAACATCCAATGTAATATTATAAGAAAATGACTGACAGTAGTGGGAAACCATGGGGGGGATGGGACATGGGATTAACGGTAGTAAATATCTGTCTGGGGACGGGGAGACACCTCTGGGGATGGGGAGACACCTCTAGGAACGGGGAGACACCTCTTATCAACAAGGGTGCCTGAACGAAGCATATTTGTATACCTAACCCTTAACTGTAGCCCACAATATCATAATTAAAAAATATTGATTATAAAAAAAAAAGAAAAAGAAAACTACATTGTGCCTACCAACCACAAAGTTCTGGACAGGTAGAGCGCATGCACCGAACTCTACTTTAACCAAATTAATAGTTAGACCAGTGAAAAATGGGTAAACTGGGACCCCAACACCTACCTTTTACCTTTAGCTCTCCTTTGGACCCAATGCACCCCATATAAGGCTGGGCTTACACCATACAAAATCATGTTTAAAAGACCCCCTCTTCTGTTACTCCGGTTGCAAGATCCCATTCTAGCAGAAATAACTAATCAATCCTTATTAAAGTATCTCCAGTCCCTCCAGCAGGTCCAGGCTGCTGTCCACTCTGGTGTTTGTGCTGTTTTGCCCTCTCTGTCTTCCATGCCTTGTCATTCGTTTCAGTTCAGAGACCTGGTTTTCATCAAAAAGTTCCAGAAAGAGGAAGTAACTCCTGCCTGAAAAGGACCTTTTATCGTCATCATCACCACCCCAGCAGCACTCAAGGTTGTTGGGATACCAGCCTGGATTCATCACACATGAGTCAAGAAAGCCAAGATAACTTTTGAACACTTGTTCCAATGACTGTGCTGAGGCAGCCAGGGAACCTAAACATCCATTCCCTCATCCAACAAAGAAAAACAACCACCAGTCAGCCAACTGGACTGCGACTAAGGACTCTGAAAGCCCTCTCAAGATCATCTTTCTACATACATCTGAACCGTGAGATTCCAGTAGACTGGTAATTAGTTTATTTAAATGCATTGTACTCAATCTTTGACTCTGGTTTTTGTTTTTCCACGTGCTCTGGCCTTTGGTATAGATCTCTTAACTGTAGTCCCTGCAGATTAGAAATGTGGCGAAAAGGCTCTGTTAATGCTATTTTATCTTTTATGCGTAAATTCTGTAAAACTTATGCATGTAAAATACCCATGAGCAATGAGTCAACGAATTGGCTCATGTACAACTAAAAGGCAGGAATAAAATAGCTAATGAAATACATAAAATAACTGCAATAACTTGCTTGACATAAGTAACTCCATTTTGTTGAAATCCTCCATCTTAGCTGCCTGCCTAACCTAAAATGACCCCCCAATGTATACAACAATGTGATTGTTATAATGTTCCCATGACCACAGACCCACAGCCTTGCTCCCCTGAGCTGTTCACATTGACCGTTCTTGCTGAACATTTGAAAACTCTCCAGCTATAAGTTCCAAATAATTGTACGCTTTGTTAACAGAAATCAGATGTTGCACCAAGAAATTGTTAAGGAATTACTACTTGCAAAATTCCTCCTGCCACATCCCTATAGTTTGTTCTTATATTTTGTCCTTTTTGTTTAGTTCCTTGTACCCTCACCCACTGCTATGTAGATTTTACCTATGTGAGCTTTTTCCTGATTATATTCTGCATCAAGAGCTTCATGGCAAGAGCATACTCTTGACCACATGCTAATAAAAGATTCTTAATATTAATTTGGACTTGGTATGCTGGCATGTCTCCTTCTTGTAATCTGGTCATAACATTAGGATGGGCATTGGGAAGATGGTGGCCAAGCTAGTCGGACTATTCGAGTCCTGGTGTGAGTGAATGAGTATATGAAAAATTTTGTGTATGTGCTGGTGAGTGAGTGGGAATGTGAGGACCACTATGATCAAGTCAGCTTCATCCCCAGGATGCAGGGCTGGTTCATCATTTGCAAGACCATAAATGTCATTAAATATATCAACAGATGTAAAAACAAGAACCACATGATTATATCATTAGATGCAGAAAAAGCTTTTGATAAAATCCAGCATCCTTTCCTGTAAAAACCCTCAAATACCTAGGTATAGAACTCAAAATAGCAGGTGCCATCTACAATAAACCCACAGCTAACATGTTGTTAAATGGACAGAAACTGGAAACATTTCCCTTAAAAACCGGAACAAGACAAGGCTGGCCCCTCACCCCTCCTGTTCAACATTGTGTTGGAAGTTCTAGCTAGGGCAATTAGACAAGAGAAGGAAATCAGGGGTATCCAAATAGAAAAAGTCCTCGGAAGTCAAGTTATCCCTCTTTGCTGATGATATGATCCTATAACTTGAAAATCCAAGAGAATCTGTCAAAAACCTGCTTGCACTGATAAAGGACTTTGGCAAAGTCTCAGGGTACAAAATAAATGTGCAAAAGAGAGTTGCATTCTTATGCAACAACAACAAGCAGGCAGAGAACCAAATTAAAAGCACAATCCCATTCACAATAGCCACACCAAAAAATGAAATACCTCGGCATCTTCCTAACCTGAGAAGTGAAAGATCTTTACAATAAGAAGTACAAAGCACTGCTCAAAGAAATCCAAGAAGACACAAACAAATGGAAAAATATTCCATGCTCATGGATGGGAAGAATCAACATTGTTAAGATTTCCTTCCTACCAACGGCAATCTACAGAATCAGCGCAATGACCATTAAATTACCAACATCACTCTTCTCAGACCTGGAAATGACAATACAGAAATTCATATGGAAACATAAACGACCACGAAGAGCCAAAACAATCCTTAGCAAAAGAAACAAAGCAGTAGGTATCACACTTCTAGACTTCAGACATTACTATAAGGCTACAGTAAACAAAACAGCCTGGTATTGGTACAAGAACAGGCATATAGACCAATGGGACAGGATAGAGATTCCAGAAACAAAGCCTCAATTTCTCAACCAACTCATCTTTGACAAAG
>NW_007247307.1:131125-186272 GCF_000164805.1 Carlito syrichta | reverse complement strand
CAAAGACCTGAATGTAAAACCTCAAACTATAAGAATCTTAGAAAACACAGGAGACACCCTTATGGATATTGGAACTGGCATCCAATTCCTGATCAGAATGCTAAGTGCCCATACCATAAGAAAGAAGACAAGTGGGACCTCATCAAACTGACGAGCTTCTGCAAAGCAAGAGACGCCATCAAGAGAGCAGGGAGACAGCTCATAGAATGGGAAACAATATTTGCCAACTGTATATCTGACAAAGGCCTAACATCTAGGATCTACAAGGAACTCAAATGCACCAAAAAGAATAAAACAGCCCCATTAAAAAGTGGGCAAAAGATATGAACTGACACTTCTCAAAAGAAGATACACGGGCAGCCAAAAAACACATGAAAAAGTGCTCAGCCTCACTCATTATAAGAGAAATGCAAATCAAAACCACACTGAGATATCACCTAACCCCAGCAAGAATGGCCATCATTAATAAAACAAACAATAACAGATGCTGGTGAGGATGCAGAGAAAAAGGAATGCTTCTACACTGATGGTGGAAATGCAAACTAGTGTAACCTCTTTGGAAGACAGTGTGATGATTTCTGAAAGAACTAGAAATTGACCTTCTATATGACACAGCAATTCCCCTATTGGGAATATACCCGGAGAAACTCAAATCGTCTACAAAAAAGATACCTGCACACGTATGTTTGTTGCAGCTCTATTCACAATAGCAAAAGCATGGAACCAACCATGCTGTCCATCAAAGCTGGACTGGGTTAAAAAAATGGGGTACATATACACAAATGGAATATTATGCAGTCATAAAGGACAAGCATATGGACTTCGCAGCAACTTGGATGGATTTAGAGTAAATCATACTCAGGGATCTATCACAGAAACAAAGAACAGAGTACTGTAAGTTCTCACTCATAAGTGGACCTTGAACAATTATCAAATACTATAAGAAAGGGATTAGCAGTAGCAGGAAACTGCCAGGGGAAGGGGGCTGGGATTGGCAGTTGAGGGAAACTGCCAGGGGAGGGAGGGGCAACCTCATCAACAAGGGTACCTGCATAATCAACGTTCATATACCTAAGCCTGAATTGTACCCCACATCTTTAAAATAAATTTAAAAAATTTTTTTTTAATCTGGCAAAAAAAGGAAAAATTAGGATGTACAACTTCAGTATCTCAGAGTTAGAATAGCTGCGGGTGAAGAGAAGGTTTCTGATACAGTCATAAATGAGTAGCAAAGAGGTGTGTAGTAAAGACCATTAGAAATGAAGATCTTAAGAGCAAGCAGGGCTAGTTTATGGAAAAAAAAGTCATCCACAGGGATGATCAAGACTTTGAAAACAGAGACAAGAATCAGGGGAGAGTAGGTAAGCAATTGGGAGAAGATAGAGATATGACAAATGTAATGCAAAGTGTATGTAGAAGCTTATTTCAGAATGGAGTACTAGTAGTCAGACAGAGGCAGAGGGGAGAAGACACTGATCTCATCTCCCAAACTGAAGCATTGCGTGGACCAACAAGCATGTGAAATTATCTGAAAGCATTACAGTAAACTGGAGGTCTTTAAATGAGAGTCATTTTCAATGGGAACATCCAGTGAGAAGTGAGAATGTATAAGAACCTGTTGTTAAGAGTGGGCTGCCAAAACAATAGTGGAAAGATCTGAGGGAAAGGAGCACACTGGAAGTCTGGTCTAGGGAAGATGAAGCACAAAACAGGAAGCATAAAAAAGTAGCATGTGGAAGCATACATAAGAACATACAAATACAGAGAATGTATTCTATGGAAACAGAACAATAACATTTTATTTTTACAGCTCAATAGGCAACCAAGTATAACATGTGATGCAAGATTTTCTAATTAAGTGCCCAGGCCATTTGATGGATTACAAAGATGTAGTATGGGGAGGTGGACATATGAGCAAGGAAACATGGTCTCTCCCAGTTGAAGGCCACGTGGGTGCACGCTCAAATAATCAGAGCAGCTTTGGCTCTAAAGACAGGGGTCCCCAGTCCCCCAGGCCACAGGCCCGCAGTCTGTTAGGAACAGGGCCACACAGCAAGAGGTAAGCAGCAGGCAAATGAGCAAAGCTTCATCTGTATTGACACCACTCCCCATTGTTCAAATTACCACTGGAGCTCCGCCTCCTGCCAGATCAGCAGTGGAATTAGATTCTCATGGGAATCCGAACCCTACTGTGAACTGTGTGTGTGAGAAATCTAGGTTGCACACTCCTTACAGAATCTAATGCCTGATGATTTGAGGTGCAGCTGAAGCAGTGATGCTAGTGCTGGGAAGTGGCTACAAATACAGATTAACATCAGCAGTGAGGTTCCACTGCACACCACCCCCCCCACCCAGTCTGTGCAAAAATTGTCTTCCATGAAACTGATCCCTGATTCCAAAAAGGTTGGTGACTGCTGCTCTAAAGGTTTGACCTGTGCTTCAATAAGTCATCGTATTCTAATCTTCCATCACTAGTTTGTACCATTCCTTATGCCTAGAATGCCTTCATATAAGAAACACAGAAATTTAGAAAATGCTTTTATAAATTTCATCTGCAAACTTACCATAGAGAATTAAAGGTCTCCTCAAATGCATGTTTCAGTAAATACCTCATCTCCAACCTCAATTATGTCATTTACTTCTATGGTTTAAATCACTAAATCTGTCTGTGTCTCCTTCTCCATTTAGTCTGAAATCAAACTGTTTATTTCTAAAAGCCAGCAACTTCTACAAAACACGAGGGATCAAGTTTTGAGTAGAAAAGAGAATTGTATATTATTTTACTGCAGAATATCCAAGTCATAAAATTTCAGCGCTAGATAGGTCCTCAGAGACAATGTAGTAACAACTCAGAACATTAAATAGCACCCAAAGTTCCAGGAACAGATGTGCTAGTGAGTACTGCCACCTAAGAGAAAGATCAGAGGCCCTAGTCCAACAGCCACTTGTGATACAGTAGACTTTTCTTAATGTAGGAAAATGTCTTCTATCTTATTTCAGAATATAAAAATATAGAATATTTTCAGAAGATACAGGCATACTTTGTTTTACTGTGCTTTGCTTTATTGAGCTTTACAGATAGTATGATTTTTATAAATTGAAGACTTGTGGAAACCATGTGTTGAGCAAGTCTATTGGCACCATTTTTCCAACAGAATGTGCTCATTTTGTGTCTCTGTGTCACATTTTGGTAATGCTCATAATATTTCAAGTTTTTACACTATTATATCTGTTAAAGTGAGCTGTGATCAGTGATCTTTGATGTCACGATTACAATTGCAGGTAAGATGGCCAATTTAACCAACAAACACTGTGTATTCTGACTGCTCCACTGAAAGGCTGTTCCCTCAGTTCTCTCCTCTTCAGACCCCTTATACTCTGAGACACAACAATGCTGAAATTAGGCCAGTTAACAACCATACAATGGCCTTTAAGTGTTCAAAGTGAAAGAAAGAGTCATACCACACTCCTTTTAAATCAAATGTTAAAAATGATTAAGCTTAGTGAGGAAGGCATGTCAAAAGCTAGACTTCTTGTGCCAAACAGTTAGAATGCAAGTTGTGAATGCAAAGGAAAAGTTCTTGAAGTAGTTAAAGTGCAACTCCAGTGAACACATGAATGGTAAGAAAGTGCAACAGCCTTAATGTTGATTTGGAGAAAGTGGTCTGGATAGAAGACAGAATAGAAGATCAAACCAGCCACAACATTCCCATAAGCCAAAGCCAAAGTAAAGCCCTAATGCTCTTCAATTCCAGGAAGACTGAGAGAGGTGGGGAAGTTCCAGAAGAAAAGTTTAACACAAGCATAAGTTGGTTCACAAGGTTTAAGGAAAGAAGCCATCTCTACATCATAAACATGTAAAGTGAAGCAAGTGCTGATGGAGAAGCTGTAGCAAGTGATCCAGGAGATCCAGCTAAGATAATTGATTAAGGTGGTCACACTCAACAACAGATTTAAAAGGGAGAAGAAACAGTCTTCTACCAAAAGAAGATTTCAGCCATAACTTTCATAGCAAGTAAAGTCAATGCCTGACTTCAAAGCTTCAAAGCACAGGCTGACTTTCCTGTTAGGGCCTAACGTAGCTAATGACTTGACACTGAAGCCAGTGCTCATTTACCATTCTGAAAATCCTAAAAGCCTTGAAAATTATGCCACACAGACTCTGCCTGTGCTCTACAAATGGAACAACAAAGCCTGGATGACAGCATGGTTCACTGAATATTTTAAACCCAGTGTTGAGACCCATTGCTCAGAAAAGAAGATTCTTTTCAAAACACTGCTGCTCATTGGCAATGCACTTGGTCACTTAAAGAACTCTGGTGGAGATATCCAAAGAGATTAATGTTTGTTGTCGTGCCTGCTAACACAGCATCCATTCTGCATGGATCACGATGTAACCTCAGCTTCAAAGTCTTATATTTAAGGAAGACGTTTCTTTCTTTGGAAGATGCTGATTCTAACCTCATGGGTGACTCTGAGGGATTCAAGATTTCAGTGGAAGAAGTAACTACAGATGTTGTGGATACAAGAGAATTAAAAGTGGAGCCTGAAGATGTGACTGGATTGTTACAATCTCATGATAAAACTTTAATGCATGAGAAACTACTTCTGAAGAATGAGCAAAGAAAGTGGTTTATTGAGATGGAATCTACTCCTGGTGAAAATGCTGTGAACACTGTTGAAATTACAATAGAAGATGAAGAATATTATATAAATTAGTTGATAAAACAGCAGTTTTATTCTTTCCAATTTCCAAAGAAGTTCTCCTACGAGTACAGCAGTAGATGAGAAAAATCTCTCCTAAGAAAGGGTCAATCAATGTGGCAAATTCCAATGTTGTCTTATTTTAAGAAATTGTCCTATTCACCCAACCTTCAACAACTACCATTCTGAACAGTTAGCAAAATCAACAGAGGTAAAACCCTAAGTCAGCAAAAAGATCATTACTCGTTGAAGGCTCAGATGATATTAGCATTTTTTAGCAAAAAAGTATTTCATAATTAAGGTAATTTAATTTTTTTTTTTTTTGAGACAGGGTCTCACTCTGTCATCCAGGCTAGAGTACAGTGGTATGGTCCCAGCTTACTGTAGCCTCAAACTCCTGTGCTTAAGTGATTCTCCCACCTCAGCCTCCCACAGTAGCTGGGACTACATGCACATTCCACCATGCCCGGTTAATTTTTGTAGACATGAGGTCTCACTGTGTTGCCCAGGCTTGTCTTAAACTCCAGGGCTCAAGCGATTCTCCCACCTTCGCCTCCCATAATGCTGAGATTACAGGCATGAACTCCTCACTGCGCCTGGCCTATACATTGCTTTTTAGACATAATGCTATTGGACACATTAGAGACTATAGTGTAGTGTAAACGTAACTTTTATGTGCACTGAGAAACCAAAAAAATTTGCATGGCTTGCTTTACTGTGATATTTACTTCACTGTGGTTGTCTGGAACCAAACTGCAGTATCTCCAAGGTATGCCTGTATTCGGATGAAAATGAATATTATCTTTTAGAGTAGACACTTTCAAACTATATATTTATCCAATAGTGCTGCATCTGCTCAACTACTTTCAAGGTGAGTTTAAAATAAGTTACACTGCTTTATAGCCATACATTGAAGGTAATTTTCTACCCATTTTCTTTACTGGTAATGTCAGATCTGAACACATATTGCGTGAACAAGAATTAGATCAAAACAAACTCGGATCAATCTTCTCATTCTGACTACTCTCAAAAATCAACATCAGCTTCAAAAGATTTTTCTTAAAATGTCACCACTGAAATCCTTACCAGAATTGCTATACGGTCTAAAGATAATCTTCAAAGAGGTTTTCTAAAAATACTGTGAATATCAGCCGTAATCACTGTATAGAGCCCCAGAGCAATACTTGGAAAAAGATAACACTCATTCAGATCTTTGTTTTAAAAATACCAATCAGATTATTTCATATTGAAACTTCAAAACCAAAGTAAAATTTAAAAAGAACTTTGCGTGTGTAACTACCCAAAATAAAAGCCTTGAAAGCTAATATCCATTCTTATGCCACAGAGTAACAAAAGGTAATGCATACTATTCAAGAACAATCTAAGAACTACATTGAGCAATAGCTGAACATGAAAATTCTATGTAAATTACAAGTCTGGTCTCTATGGCACATCATCTGGACTAATGTCAAAGTTTGAATGCTAACCATTTTCTGTAATTAGCGACTAACTACTGATAATGTATCTTGAGTTCTGTCTATTTATAATTTCAAATTTATGGTGTTTCTTATGGCAGTATTATTGCCTAATGCTAACAAAAAGGCCAAAATATTATGTATCTTGTTTCATAAATAATTTCTTTTCTTCTCATATACTGAGGGCCCCATGGACTAAATTATATGTTCCAGGGTACTTAAGATACTTAAGCCCAAACTGTTTGAGAGTTGTTTCTACTGGAACCTGTATGGGTACATTATCTGCAGGCCAATCTCTCCCCTCATCTTAAAACAGCTCAAATCAGTTGAAGTGATTTAATCCAACAAACAAATTAGAATTTTATTGGCAGAGTCCCTGCTTAATTCTGAATAATTCCTAGGGATAAAATGTGATGCTGCATATAAGTTCTAATAATTGTTTTGACTTCCCTTTCCATTAAACCATTTTTAAACAACTCTGGTACTTTTTTGAATTAACAAATATGCTTATACTTCAGCCTATATTTTCAAGAATGCAACTCTGTCTCTGCCAAACTGATCAATTTCCAAAATTTGATTAACAAAGCCATCTTCTGAGTAGTTTATCTTTTAGGAAGGGTAACGATGGTAGTTTACTGAGTTGACTAATATAGGGGTATGTGGAAGTTTCATAATCTATAGTTTGTAAACTAATAATTTTATTCTGGTATCATTGAATAATTTTGCTCTGGAATTACATAAACCAACACAAGTAATTTCTTTGTCTACACTACTCACTAAAAATTAACATTTAATCCAATAAGCTTAGAATCTACCTGAATTTGAGTTCTGTCAGAATTTCTCTTGACCTTATTTTATCAGTCTACTAGTCTCAGAAGAGAGAATGGAATTCTAATGACCTTGCAAACATGTATTGTAATTACATTTTTCAACATTGTTTTATGTTTCTTGCACACCTCTGGAAAACAGTTGGACCAAAATAGTCCTATCTAGAAAATGCAAAGTTTATATATCATGTAATGTACGCCTCAGTAAATAGTCACAGTTTTATTCAGAAATTTTTCAACAAAGAAGCTAAAACACCTTCTCTGACTAGACTGAACTGAGAGCGAAATTATCACATTTTTATTTCCTCACTTTGACTATTCAGGTTGATGAGAGGGTCAGACATTTTTAAAATCTGAATATTTTGCACAGTAGTATCTGGTCTGGAGTTGTTCGTCTGAACCTTTTTGAGTGTATTTGTCCAATTCACTTTATTGATTTAGGATTGTAAAAGGAATCTTCAGAAGGGTAGTGAAAAGACTGAGATTTTTGAGCCTGTAGACATTATTATGGGAACAGGAAAACATATACGTATTATTTGACAGCCTGTGATAAGTCAATAGTTCCAACATTCTCCTCAAACAGCCTAAGTGACCAATTCAAGAGTCACGTTCTTTTTTTCACACTCTATTGGGTTTATACCAAGCAATGAACTGACAAAAGGTTGAATATTCTTCAGAATGGAGAAAATAAAGAAAATACCTAGAAAATCTAAATACTGAATAATAAAATCTATAAAGTCACCTAGCAAAATAATAATGTACTAAAGAAATACTAAGTACCAAGGATATACTAAAGAAATAATAATTTTATCTCAGGGTAAGACTTTTTTTTGTGCCTTGTTTTCTTTAAAATATCGTAAATGATGTACTATTTATATACAATAGAAAGAATCCTTTAGGAGGCTGAGGTGAGTGGATTGCCTGAGCCCGCGAGTTCGAGACCCGCCTGGGCAACTTGGCAAGACCTCATCTCTACAATAAATCAAAAAATTAGACAGGTGTGGTACTGCGCGTCTGTAATTCCAGCTACCTGGAAGGCGGAGGTGGAAGGATCACCGGAGCCCAGCAGGTCGAGGCTGCAGTGGCTGTGAGCATGCCACTGCACTCCAGTCTGGGCGACAGAGTGAGATACCAACTCAAAAAAAATTTTTTAAAAAGCTTGATATCATGCAGAACAAATCCTGATAATTATTACATTGTCATCTGGCCAAAGTGATCACTGTATTCTTTTTTTTTTTTTAATCAATATGTTTTATTTTGATATTGTGGGGTACAGTTAAGGGTTAGGTATACAAATATGCTTCATTCAGGATCCCTTGTTGATAACAGGTGTCTCCCCGTGCCCAGACAGATGTTTACTACCATTAGTCCCATCCCCCCCCACCCATAGTTTCCCACCACTGTCACTCATTTTCTTATGGTAGTGCGTTGTATGATCAAGGTCCACTAAATGAGTGAGAATATGTGATACTCAGATCTTTGTTTCTGTGAGAGGTCACTCAGTATTATAGACTCTAGCTCCATTCAGGTTGCTGCGAAATTCATGATTTTGTTCTTTTTTATGGCTACATAGTATTCCATTGTGTATATGTACCACATTTTTTTAAACCAGTCCTCTTTTGATGGACAGTGTGGTTGGTTCCAGGTTCTTGCTATTGTGTAAATGCTGCGATAAAAATTTGTGAGCAGGTATCTTTTTTATAGAGTGATTTGAGTTCTTCAGGGTATATTCCCAGTACAGGGATTGCAGGGTCATATGGGAGGGTGGTGTTTAGAGCTTTTAGGAATTGCCACACTGCTTGCACTAGTTTACATTCCCACCAACAGTGTAGGAGTGTTCCCTTTTTGCCACATCCTCTCCAACAAATATTATTTTCTGAGTTATTGATAATTGCCATTCTGACTAGAGTTAGGTAGTATCTCAGAATGGCAAAACCTGACTAGAGTTAGGTTTTGATTTGCATTTCCCTGATGATTAGTGAGCATTTCTTCATGTGTCTGCTGGCTGCTCGGATGCCTTCCTTTGTGAAGTATCTGTTCATATCTTTTGCCCATTTTATAATGGGGTTGCTTTTCTCTTTTCAGCACGTTTGAGTTCCTTGTACATCCAAGATGTTAAGCCTTTGTCAGACCTGGAGTTGGCAAATACTTTTTCCCAGTCTGTAGGCTGTCTCCCTGCTCTCTTGATGGTTTCTTTGGTTTTGTAGAAGCTTGTCAGTTTAATGAGGTCCCACTTGTCTATCTTATCCCTTACGGTCTGTGGGTTTCGACTTTTGTTCAGGAATTGGATGCCAGTTCCAACTTCCATAAGGGTATGTCCTGCATTTTCTACGGTTCTTATGGTTTGAGGTTTTACATTTAGGTCTCTGATCCATTTAGAGTTAATTTTTGTGTATGGGGATAGATAGGGGTCCTGTTTCAATCTACTGCATGTGGTCAGCCAGTTTTCCCAGCACCATTTACTGAATAGGTTCTCCTCTCCCCAGTGATAGGTGGTGGAGGCTTTGTCGAAGATGAGTTGGTTGAGAAGTTGAGGTTTTGCTTCTGGGATCTCAATTCTATTCCATTGATCTATATGCCTATTCCTATACCAGTACCAAGCTGTTTTGATGATTGTAGCTTTATAGTAAAATTTGAAGTCTGGTGATGTGATACCACCTGCTTTGTTTTTTTTGCTGAGGATTGTTCTGGCTATTCTTGGTCGTTTGTGTTTCCATATGGCTATTCTTGGTCGTTTGTGTTTCCATATGAATTCCTGTGTTGTTTTTTCTAGGTCTGAGAAGAATGTTGCTGGTAATTTGATAAGTATTGCATTGAATCAGTAGATTGCCTTAGGTAAGATGGACATCTTCACAATGGTGATTCTTCCAATCCATGAGCATGGGATATTTTTCTACTTGTTTGTGTCATCTTTGATTTCCTTGAGCAGAGTTTTGTAGTTTTCATTGTAAAGGTCTTTCATGTGTCTGGTTAGGAAGATACCAAGATATTTCATTTTTTTATGGCTATTTTGAATGGAATTGTGCTTTTTATTTGGGTTTCTGTTTATTATTGGTATAAAGAAATGAGATTGTCTTTTGGACATTTATTTTATATTCTGAGACTTTGCCAAAGGCCTTTATCACTGTAAGGAGGTTTTTGATAGATTCTCTTGGGTTTCCAAGGTACAAGATCATGTCATCTGCAAAGAGAGATCATTTGACTTCCTCTTTTCCTATTTGGATATCCCTGATTGCCTTCTCTTCTCTGATTTCTCGAGCCAGGACTTCCAGTACTATGTTGAACAGGAGGGGTGAGAGTGGACATCCTTGTCTTGTTCCAGTTTTCAGGGGAAATGGTTCCAATTTTTGTCCATTTAGGAGTATGCTGGCTGTGGGTTTCTTGTAGATGGCTTTAACTACTTTGAGGTATGTTCCCTGTATGCCTAGATATTCGAGGGTTTTTATCAAGAAGAGATGCTGGATTTTATCAAAAGCTTTTTCTGCATCTAATGATATAATCATGTGGTTTTTGTTTTGACATCTGCTGACATATTTAATTACATTTATGGTTTTACGAATGTTGGATCAGCCTTGCATCCCAAGGATGAAGCCTACTTGGTCATAATGGATGATTTTTGAGATGTGTTGTTGAATCCGGTTTGCTAGGATCTTGTTGAGAATTTTAGCGTCTATGTTCATCAAAAATATTGGCCTGTAGTTCTCTTTTTCTGTTGGATCTTTACCTGGCTTGGGTATCAATGTGATGTTAGCTTCATAAAATGATTTGGGTAGGGTTCCATCTTTCTCAATCACCTGAAAAAGCTTCAGTAGGTTTGGAATCAGTTCCTCCTTAAATGCCTTGTAGAATTCTGCTGGAAAGCCATCTGGACCAGGGCTTTTTTTTTGTAGATAGTTTTCTTATTACATAGTCAATTTCCTTGATTGTTATTGGTCTATTTAGGGTCTCAGTTTCTTCTTGTTTCAACTTAGGTAGGTTGTGTGACGACAGAAAGTCCTCCATTTCCTTGAGGTTTTTAAGTTTGTTTCCATACAGGTGTACATAGTAGTCTCTGATGATCTTTTGTATTTCTTCAGGGTCAGATGTGACTTCATCTTTTGTATTTCTGATTGTGCTTATTTGGGTTTGTTTTTTTTTTTTTTTTTCATTTTTTTGGTCAGTCTAGCTAGGGGACCATCGATCTTGTTTATCCTTTTGAAGAACCAGCTTTTTGTTTAATTGATTTTTGTATTGTCTTTTGGTCTTCTATGTTCTGGATTTGGGCTTTTATTTTGGTGATCTGGATTCTTCTGCTGAAATTAGGGTTTTAGTGGTCTTGCTTTCCCAGCTTCCTTAGGTGGCTTGTTAGGCTGTTAATTTGTGCTCCTTTCATTTTCTTCATATGTGCTTGTAGGGATATAAATTCCCTTCTTATTATAGCTTTTAAGGCATCCCAGAGATTTTGGTAAGATGTTTCTTCATTTTCATTTGTTTCCAGGTATCTTTTGATCTCTGTTTTGATTTCATCATTGACCCAGGAGTTGTTTAGCATCATGCTGTTTAGTGACCATGTCCTTGTGGGGTTTGGGGGGACCTTGTTGGTGTTAATGTTTATATTTTTTACACTATGGTCCGAGAAGGTGCATGGTAGAATTTCAGTCCTTTTAAATTTGCTTATGTTTGATTTATGGCCAATTATGTGGTCGATCTTGGAATACGTTCCAAGATGAGGTGATGAGTAGAATGTGTATTATCTGGTCTTTGGATGGAGTGTTCTGTAGGTATCAATTAAGTCCATTTAGTCAAGAGTCACATTGAGGTTCCGGATCTCATTGCTGATTTTTTGTCCCGATGATCTGTCTAGGGTTGTGAGTGGAGTATTAAAGTCCCCAGTTATGATAGTGTTAGAGTCAATATCCTTCTTTAGTTTTCCTAGGAGTTGCTTTATAAAAGTTGGTACACCTATGTTAGGTGCATATATGTTTAGGATAGATATTTCTTGTTGATGGAGTGAAACTTTTATCATTATGTAGTGGCCCTCTGTATCTTTTTAATTTTTGATAGCTTAAATGGTATTTTGTCTGAAATTAGGATAGTGACTCCTCCTTTCTTTTGTGTTCCATTTGCCTGAAAATGTGTTTCCCATCCTCTTACTTTGAGTCTGTGCATGTCCTTTCTAGTGAGATGGGTCTCTTGAAGGCAGTGTATTGTTGCCTGGTGATATTTTATCTATTTTGCCATTCTGTCTTTTCAGTGGTGTGTTTAGTCCAGTCACATTCAGGCGAATTATTGAAATGTGAGAGTTCATCTCTATCATAGAGTTCTTTTAGAGTTGTTCTTCCACTTGGTTTATTGTCTCTCTTTTGTTTTGGGGGTTGGTTCAAGTGTATTTTATTCTTTTTCCTGTACTCTTGTGAAGAACATTGTTCTTTTTTTCCCCTTTTCTTCTGTGTTGAGTACTTTCTTGAGTGTTTCATGTAGAAGTGGTTTGGTGGTAGCGTAAGTTCTTAGGGATTGGATATCTGGGAAAGATTTCAATTCTCCTTCACTGATGAAGCTTAATCTGGCTGGGTAGGTTATTCTTGGTTGAAATTGTATGATCTTTTAGGACTTTGAAGATAGGGCTCCAAGCTCTCCTAGCCTGCAGGGTTTCTGTAGATAAATCTGCGGCTATTCTAATTGGTTTTCCCTGGTAGGTGATATGGCCTTTTTCTCTTGCTGCCTTTAGGATTTTTTCTTTTATGCCTACTTTGTTTAGGCGAATTATTATGTGTCTAGGAGTTGATTTTCTCATTTGTTGTCTTGCAGGGGTTCTCTGAATCTCTTGTGTTTGAGTTTTTGCATCATTGATTAGATAAGGGAAGTTTTCTTGAATGATCTCATGGAAGGTTTGTTCCAGTGTGGTCTCTCTCTCTCTTTCTGCCTCAGGAAGACCAATTACTCTTAGATCTGTCTCTTGAAGTAATTGCTCTTCTCCTGAAGGTTTTTTCCTGTCTTTTTGAGCTTGTTTTCTGTGTTTTTCAGAGTTTAGATTAGTTCTATCTTTTGGTCCTCAAGCTCTGAGATTCTTTCTTTTGCTTGGGTAATTCTGTTTTCCATGCTTATCAGTTTGTTGTTTATTTCATTCCCAGCATTCTTTATTACTGTTATCTCAGATATCAGCTACTTTCTAGTTTCTTCTTGAGTCTCCTCAATTCTTTTTAATCTCTCCATTAATGTCTTGACATCTAGATTTGTAGTTTGAGACCAGTCATTCTGGGGACTCTTCATTGTTTGCATTCCTAAGTCAGTTATCTCAGTGTCTGCCCTGCCAGGAGTCTGGGAGAGACCCATATTCTTCATTTGGTTTTTCTTCATTTGTGTAGATTTTTCTCTCGTCTCTAAGTGGCTAAAGTCCCTTGAGCTCTAATCTCCAGCCTCTCCCCTCTGTTTTTGTTGCAGACAGCTAGCCTGCTGCCTGAGAGATCTGTGACTTGTCTCTGTTCGGCGTAGGGGAGGGGCTTTGACTCCTGTTTAACGATGTCACTGTTGGAACTGAGGTGGAAGCTCTGATAGGTGGGCAGGGCGATGCAAATCTGCCTTGAAAATGGTGGAAGTGGTAGTTTTCCTTTCACTTTTAGGGATAATCATGTTGGTCTCTAGGCAGGACCAGCCGCACAGCTGGGCACTGGATCCGGGGTGCCACCAGCAGGCTGGGGTGGAGGAGAGGGTCGGGGGTTCCCTCCTCTAGAGCCAGAAGCCTCCGATCAGCACCTTACACAAGCTCCCTTACATAACCTTGCAGTCGCATGCTGAGTGCCTCAGCCAGGGTGGGCCCGGGGCTCCAGATCTCCAAAGCTCCAGAGGGCAGATGGTGGCTCTGGGTCCCTCACAAGGCACTTCAGCCAGAAATGGGAACAGTGTATCTGAGGGGCGGGCGCCCAGAGCCTCCCTGGGTGACCAGCAGCTTTGTGCTGGGTGCTGGTCATGACGATGTAACCAGGAGCTGGGATCTGGGATTAGGGGTTCCCCAGCCGGCCAGAGTTACATATAGTGGAGCAGCCGCTGCCGGGCCGCAATATCTGGCCCTGTGTGGGACCAAAGGTCCCCGGGCCTCATACCAGTGCGGCTGGCGGTGGGCAGGGAGTTGCAGGAAGAAAAGTAAGAGTCTTTTTGGGAACTCACATTCGGAGAGTCTCACAGATCCACCTTGTCCGTCGCCATCTTCAGGAGTCTCCGATCACTATATTCTTTAGTGATTAGAAATACTCAAGAAAGTGGGTTTCTTAGAACTGAATGCTATAGGACAGCAACTGAGATTTGCAAAAAAGAGCAATGCTGACTAAACAGTTTTGGAAACACAAGACAAAACAAAACAAGTTTCTTCATTCAGCATTTGCATTCCCTGAGCCCTAACATGCTACTGTAAACTGATAATCTCTGAGACAGGAGAGCAGAATATGTGCAATTTCTCAATCTAGTTTAACTAGAAAATACCTTTTCACGATCCAAAATAGTTTAAAAGAATACTGACAAGACCCTATGCACGTAACTCTTAAAATAGGATATGAAAAGTTCTAGGTTGGTCAACAGTTTATAGTAAAGATCATGGAAAGAGTAATAATTGTTCTATACTAATAAATAAAATAAGAATGGCATTTTCTGGAGAAGAACATTGAAAAAGTCAAAACAAGGTATATATATCATCAAAGTCAAAACATTTAGTTAATTCCAAATGAAGATAAATAGTGGCTAGGCAAAGAAATAGAAACAAAAAATTCTAGCTAGGGACCCCACACTAAAATTTCAGGAAAGGATTTTTTGCTTTCTGGTAATACAAAATAAAAAAGGTCTTCAAAAATGGGCCCCAAATTTGGGAATGTTCTTACTTCATGGGACTATTCCTACCTACGGATTATCTGTTTATAAAACTCTCTTTTCAAAGCTAGACTTGTTAAATAGTAACTTCACAAAGCTCCACAAAATTAGACATCTAGAAACAAGTAAGTCTAGTGACAATCTACAGATATAGTTCCATGAATGAACCAGGTTCTCTCTTCCCAGGGGTGGCTCTATCATATCATAAGCAAAAGGAGGTATGCAGCAGGTCAACAGAAAAAGGGAAAATGCAGCTACAAATGAGTCACATGGAGGCTGCAATATTTTTTTTTTAATTTGGCAATGCTTAATAATAACCATATGTAGAATAAAGAGGTTCCCATTTCTCTTTCTCATATGAATCATATTAGTTACTTTGTTTTCCCATAAACTGATAACAATAACATTTTGTGGATTCTGTGGTATCCAGAGAGAAGAGTAAAGTTTATATTTTCAAAATCCCAGTTGAGAAGAAACTTGGCAATAAAATACAGATTCAGAGCAATTCTGGTTGCAAGTCAAAATATCAACTATGAAACATCCCAAATTCTCTACATACTAATGTAAAGAAAATATGAAATATATAGGTTATAACTTCAAGTAAAAATTTTCAATTTTATAATCAACATATAAGTCAGTAAGGACAACTGAAATGTGAACATAATCAAACCAATTTACCAGATATAATCCCTAGAGATATGACTATGAAGTACAAATAAACAAAATCCAAAAAATTTACTTTGAAACAATAGACATAGAAAAATCTTAACACTGCCATAAAATCCTAACAAAAAGAAGAACTTTCTTCTGAAATGTAATGTGCTACCTTATACTTCCATATTGGTATGTGTTACATTTTTAAGGGTGGCAATTTCAAGTGCTATAGAAGATAATTTATGTGCAAATACTTGAATTGTATCTGATAACAATATTCTAGATCTTATAATTGAAATATATAATAGACTTTTAAAAACCATATTAAAAAAGAGAAAGTGAAACAAAATATATTCAGATTAAAGATTGGGAGACTTACATATTATGCTCACAACTAGGGGTAACTGGAAAGGCAATGCAGCAGCTACTTACTCCCTAAGTCCAAAGATTAGATTAAAACAAATAAAGTCAAGGTAAAGTTTTCCTCTAAAATTGAGTATATACCATGTTCATAGACTGTCTCTCTTTATAGATTTAGCACGAGCATAAGTTCATAGAATTTATATGAATATTTATATTATGTTCATAGAATTAATCTTTACATGTAGACTACTTCTATAAAAGCTACTAGTCAAGCATGTTGGCTCAACCTGTAATCCCAGCACTTTGGGAGGCCAAGGCGAGAGGATTCTTTGAGCCCACAAGTTTGAGACCAGCCTAGGCAACACAGTACGGCCTGGTCTCTAAAAGCAACTAATAGCTAACTCCCCAAAATAAAGAAAAAAGGTCAGATAAGTATAAAGCTGTAGTATTAGTTTCTAAAATGAGGGTTTCAAGGTCTTCCTCTTAAGAAAACATAAAATAAGTTTCTAATATCTCTATGAGTAAATCTTTTGTAAAACAATAATTAAAGGTAAATGACAACTGAATATATTACATAGGAATGATATTTTTTCTAGCTTGGATTGACAAGAACCTTGGTGTAAACACTGCTCTCCAAGTTCTTTATGGTTAACAATTTTTAACAAAGTTTTTGAAAAGTTTTAAAACATTCAATCACCTCAACTCAAAACATATATTTTTGACAAAAATCCTAGAAGTCTTTTTTTATATATATTTTTATTTTAAAGATGTGGGGTACATTCAGGATTAGGTATACAAGTGGACTTCATAAAGGTAAAGTTTGGGCCTCCCTTTGGTCCCCATTTTGCCTGGTTTGATATCAGGTACCCTTATTGATATTGTGTCACTACCCCCACCCAGGCAGTATCTCACTACAGCCAAAAAATTAAGTCTTATTCCGTGAACAAAAACAACATCCCGCAATTGAAAAGAACTTCTATGATGAAGTATTTTTTATATTTAAAATAAATTGATTTTCCATCAAACTCTTGAAATACAATTATACTGTTAAATTCAGATGATTGATTTTACAGTGCCAAATCAGATCAGGTAAAATTACTATTTTTGAAAGATTTTTATGTCAGCTGACAAGAATCTACTTCATGTTATGAAATGAAAGTTATACGACACCACCTCTGCTGCTTCAGTTAAGTCTTCTTCTGCCAAGTCTTTCTAACTGTACTAACATGTGCTCTAGTGACCTTTTCAGTTATTTGGTTAAATGCCTGTTAACCCCTTCATGTCAAGTATCCTACTTTTATAATAACAAACAGTGAGTTTGCAATGGAAATGTTTCCTTCCTTGCTTGATTCACTACTGCTTTGGCCCTGTTAACCTCCTACTTCCTAAAACTCTTATCCTGCAATTTCACTGTGAAGTTTCCTCTGATGTGCAAATACTAAAATATTGGTGTCACCTAATGTTCTGCTGACAATGAAATAAGAAGAAGAGAAACACAAAACTGTTTTAGGTGTACTACCACTTGATTTTTGAAATTTCCATTCTGACTTCTTACCATATTGATAAGTGTTCATGTCCATGGTTAAAGTATAAATGGAAAGTGTATCCTAATTCATGACAATAGAGAAAAAGAAAATATTTGACCAAAATACTGCCTGAGGTTAAACAACGGATGAATGGAAAGAGAGAAGCAGAGGAGCGCCACCTCTTCACCTCAAGGATCTGGTGGCTCATGTCTATAATCCCAGCACTTCTGGGGAGGATCCCTTGAGCCTAAGAGTTCGAGATCAGCCTGGGCAACATGCCAGACTTCTTCTCTACCAAAAAAGGAGCTGGGTGTGATGGACCCACCTGCAGTCCCAGCTACACAGGAGGCTAAAAGGAAAGGGTCACCCAAGCTCAAGAGGTTGAGGCTGCAGTGAACCATGATGGCACCACTCCCCTCCAACCTCGATGATCCACTCATTTCAGCCTCCCAAAGGCACAGGATTACAGGCTGAGCCACCGAGTCTGGCCCTAGTGCAGTTTAAACTAAAAAATCTTGAAGCTAATTTACCCAAGTGTCTAATATTTTTCAATATGGTTAGTACTGTAGTTTTAATCAGCACTAGATTTTCATCCTATCTTACCTTTGCTGTTGCCATTTTAAAATCTTCTAGTCACATCCTACTTTTCTTCATTGTACTTTCATCAGGCATGTTTACCAATTCCCTCTTTTGATTATTTATTTTTATAAAATGTTACTGGGAATTTATCTCTTGGAGACAACACAGTTACATACTTTGTTGACTGTTGTTTGCTAACAGATGTGTGCTGACCTCTCAATAACAGACTCTGAAAGAAGTGACATGACTGGTCACTGATTGTGATTTGCATCTCTTATTTACATCATGATTTGTGAACATCTATAAGCACACCTGATTTGGTGTATTTTCCAAATAAGATTTCATAATGTAAATAAACTGTTTACATGTTGGTTTTAAGTCCCAATGTATGTCTTATACTCAGAAATAAACAGTTCTAGATGGATTTTTCCATTAATATCTGGTGATAGTGTAATTAGATCTTCTGTCCTGGAATTAAACTCCAAAAATTCTCACTTACATTTAAAAAATATATAAGAACTGGCATAGTCTTCTAAGAAAAATTTAATTTTTAGTAGTTGTTATCTAAATGAACTATTAGATGCAGCTCATCTATGTTGTACTAGTTATGTGTTTATACAAAGGGAGATTGCTATCAAAAGTTCCAGTCAAGCCGGGCATGGTGGCTTACACCTGTAATCCCAGCACTTTGGAAGGCAGAGGCGAGAGGATTGCCTGAGCCCACGGGTTCGAGACCAACCTGGGCAACAAGGCGAGACCTCGTCTCTACAATAAATCAAAAATTTAGCCAGGCGTGGTAGCGCGCGCCTGTAATTCCAGCTACTTGGAAGGCTGAGGCGGAAGGATCGCAGAAGCCCAGCAGGTCGAGGCTGCAGTGGCCGGGAGCGGCCACTGCACTCCAGCCTGGGCAACAGAGTGAGACTCCAACTCAAAAAAAAAAAATAAACTACACTAGGTACAGAAAGTCACTTATGGTTGAAATGGAACACTGACTTCCACTTTGCAATGAAGATCACATAACAAAAAAATTGCCCATCTGTTTGGCTAACATTTAGGTCCAAACACCAAAGTTAGTCATCACACTGACAGATAATAATTCTAAGAATACTGAAGATGAACCTTTAACTGCCAGTAAAGGCAGGTTTCTTCATTTCAGAAGTCAGCATGAATTCATTAATGTTAAGTGATCTGGTGAATGCCGGGTACAGATAAGGATTCTGCTGTGAAATTTGCATTCAGGAGAAGTCCATCAAATGAAGAACGCAGCTGTAATGCAAAGGACGACAATGTCCCAGAAGTGGAGATGTGGCCAAATACAATTAATATGCTGACTATACATCGAACAGGTAGCATAGGGAATAGAATGCAAGGCAAATAAAAACTTTCTGTGAAATTTTTTTTCTCCTGAATTACTTTGCCAACTGTCTCTTGAGCTCCTTATGAAATAGACTTTGGGTAGCAGGGGAAAGCTAAAGTCTATGCAAAACAAAATAATTTAAAATGTTAAATCAGAAGTTCCTTCCTCTGGGTCAAATATAATTATATGATGTGATGATCAAACATTTTCAACTGAGTCATAATGATCACAAGCATTCTTGAATCACTGTATTTTATGATACAACCAGTCCTGGATACAAAACACAGCTTCTTTACTACTTTCATAGAATCCTAAAGTTGGAACACTCTAAAAATGTTTAATACTAATCTATCTTCCCACTTAAAGCAGAAATCTTTATATCTTTAAGCACATCCGTCCATATATTTAGAATAACAGAAAGGTCACAAATAATGTTAACAACAAAAACAATCAGGAATAACCTCTGCATGATTTTTATGCGCAAGCACTGTGGTAAGCACTTTAAGATACATTATTTTATTTTTGGATAATCCCAACTATTAAATGTTCCATCTAATATTAAATCAAATTTGCCACCCTATACCTTTTAACGAAATTATTGGCCCTGGTCATTCTTCCTAAAAAATAAAAATTACAGTTACTATTTGTAGCACTTAATAAAAGTAATTTTGCTTTATATGTTTGATTTCAATCATCATAAAAACCCTATGAAGTGGAAATAAAGCCTTAGGGAAGGTAAGTAATTTTCCCAAGGTTGCAAATGAAGTAGTTGACAAAGATGAAGAAGACTGGCTTCACAGTTCAAGCTTTACTTATCACATGTCCCTGAGACACGGGTTTTGTAGGCTGGTAAAATCAAGTTTCTAAACTTTCTGAGCTGAGAGTCAGACCTCAAACCATGGTAACATCATGGAAGTAATAAATGTCATTCGGAGGTCCCTGAAGAAATGGACTGCAAAACTGCCCCAGTGGATACCACTCCAACTCATGCTTGGTAGGATAAGTCATTTTTTTCCATTTGAGTTTTTATACATCCCAATCTAACAATATTGGTTAACAATAAATTTAACAGTTGCTTATTTTGTTTTCTATTCACAAACATGGCAGTTTTTAACATGTATACTGCAGACTGTAATACTATTCTAGTGAAGACCTGAAAAAAATGGGTCACCATCTGTGGATACCACAAAGAAAAACAGCCTTAAGAATTAATCACTCCATCATGGTTAATCAAAAACATGGCAAGCTGTGCCAATCCTGGCTTGGTTTATAGTTAATGAAATAAAAATAAGTCAAATGATGGAAAATTGAATTAGTCAGTATGTAATCACCTTGGTAATAGGAATTTGTTCTCATGTCTTGATGATGGCAAATTTTACTGCTTTAAATAATGGAACTCTGAAATATATCAGCTCAAGCAGTATTTGCTACCAACGTGCCTTAAATATGGTTAGATTACTCTATGTAACATTGCAACTTTAGAACTAACCTCTAGCTCAAGGGCTAATCTCTTCCTGAGACTGACAGAATCAAGCATTCATCATTCACTATGTCCTGATGGCTTTCCTTTCCACTCGAAAATGTCGCTAATAACACAACAAAAGTGCAGCATATTTACATTTTAATTTTCTAGTGCTGGTAAAATATTTGTGCCAATCTGTTCCTATTCTCTTGTGTGGGCTCCCTTTGAGTAGCTCAATTCAGTTCAACAAATACATACTGCTTATCTCCTCTGTGCTAGGCATTCATATAAGAACTTGTTTCTAAAATGAACAAAGTAGACCCCTGTTCTTGGAGAGAATACATTATAGTGGAAAAGACACACAATAGGTATAAACATAATACATAAATAAATTATGTAACATTCTTAGAAGGTGGTAAGCAATATAGAAAAGAGAAAACATGGGTATTAAAAAAACCCAAGGGTATCAGGAGAGCCGGGGTGGGGAGAAAGTAGGGCAGGATTCTGTATCCTATGGGACAGTCAGGGTAAGTCCCAGAAGAAACCAAGCTTTGAGCTAAAATATGAAAAAGACTAAGTCATTAACCAAGCACATTTCTAGGGGAACACTATCTCAGACAGAGGGAAGAGCAAGAGCAAACACTCTGAGTTGGGCGCATGCCTTGAGAGTCGGTGACAGCAGGGCAACGCGGGGAGCATGGCCGCAGCAGAGTGAGTGTATCAGAGGTCAGGAGGGGCCCGGCCAGGTCCCAAGGGCCATTATAAGGACTGCGGCTTTTACTGACTGAAATGTATGTAGTGTCAACAGTAAGGTTAGGTCCAGGTACATTCGTTGCAAATTAGATTTTCGATTTCCTAGAGAACAAAAAAAGGCCCCTTAATTTCTAACCTTACCCCCAACCACCTTACTAACTTTGCTTTGTTAATTATTTATTTATTTTCATCATCTTTAATCTCCAATAATAAAATTATATGTTCCTTATTCATACATTATTTTACTGTTCCCTCATCAAACCAACCCACATTTGGGCTGTAGAAAAACTTTTGCATGTTCATACCTGCTTTATCTTTGTTTATAATAAATGTGAGTAAATTATGGAAAGCAAGAAAAAGAATTACAATAAAAGACTTTATTTTGGCCTGTAAGACATTGCTTTTGATAGTGTTTTTGTTTGTAGATTAATCTATTAATACAACTGAGGATATCTACACTAAATCTTCTTTTTTATATTACCAATGAGCACATGTATTCATTCTTACTTTCTAATTTATTACATACAGATATATAGATGAAAAACAACAGGAAACACAAGCTTTTAAGAAACCAGGTTTCATCTTGCTAAATGAAAGTCAAGAGTATAGTAAAAGTGACAGAAAGAGGCATAGTATATAGATTATTATCAAACCATAATAGTTGTCTTTAATAATATAAGAATTTAGCTTGAATAAATTCTGATAAAATTTCAAGGAATTTCTCTACATAAGCCTCAATGTTTATGGATTCCAAAAGAAAAAGATAGGTAATAATGAATGCAATGAAAATCTATTAAAATATTTTTCCTTAGAGAAAATTACAACGTAAAACATAAATGTATCTATGTAATTAAAACTCAGATAATTAGTTTACTATTAAAAAAGCCGCTTTATTTGTAAAATTGTGTGCTTCTCTAGTTTATGCTAAGGAACCACCTACCCTCAGATATGTCACTGTAGTTTCATAAAGGTTAGATTTTATAATTAAGTAACACTTTCAACACAAGTTATTTTACATCTATTATATGGTACAATATGTGGGATAATCCAAAAACAAGCATTCCCCGGATAAATTTTTCTGACACAGCTTATATTCTACTAAGAAAAACAGAGTATAGTGAAATAATATACTCATAAGACTCACATAAATAGAATAAAGTCAGTATAAAACATTTGTATGCATATTAAAGGAATGCTGAGGTTAATGCAATTGATTGGAATAAAATGGGGTTAGGCACATAAAGCATCTAAAAAGAAAAGAATTATAAATCATGTTCAGCAAGAAACAGTAAGTCTGACTTGCTAAAGTTCTGCTTCTCCAAGACTGGACTAGAATACAAGCAAGGATGCAAATCAAACATCAAAACAATGAAGCACACATCTACTTTAAAAGTGTTATGCAATACACACTGCATATCCTTATACATACAGACAAATAACACATACCTACAGATTTCCAGCTCTTTCATGACCTACATTTCTTTGTTCACTTGAAAAGATTGGAGATAAATGTAAAAGTAGAAATGGTTGGCATTTTTTAAAAATATGGCTATAGTTAAATTGTGAATTTCCTTGGATGGGAAAATGAAAAAAAATTATGTGTCATAAACCTGATTTGAGTCATGTTCCATAGTAACATGATTGCTAATTTTTCTCATATTGACAGGCATTCTTTCCAATTGATTTTTTTCCAATTGATTTTTATCACTTTTGGACCACAAGGAAGAAGAGCAGGTGGTGTCCCATAGAGGCATATGTTTCCATTAAATTTCTTATGAAAACCAAAGTAAATTATGCTGATCAAAGTGACAGGTGGAATCCCAAGGGCCTCACAGATTTATAGACAAAATTGCCTTAGATATAACTATCCCATTCATCATCCCATTCAGGCTTAAAAAGCAATGATTGGAATAGGTGGAAGAAAGCAGCACAGAAAGTCAGCCTTCTTGAAATTAATTGCAGGAAAAATGGCAGAAAGAAGGATAAAAGGGCAGTAGAAAAAGCCCCTTCCCCATGGGGAAGCCAAGGATTTAGCGTAGAGTGGGAGAGACTCTCTCTCCAACTGCAACCCTGCATAAGGGTGACAGGCACATATTAGCTTACACACCTAATGATTTCTTTAGAAAAGAGATGATATGCTTAATAATTAAAAATAAATTTAGTAAGTCTGGCCATAATTCAGGGGCTATACATTGTACTCCATTGAAATCTGAGACACAACCTTCAAGAACTATGACCAACTTAATAGCTTCTCTGAGTAGTCTGCTCTGTTTCAGGCACACAGCCAAGACTTTAATTCAATAATAACTCAGCGAGGAAAGCATTATTTTATGAAAACACCATAGCCACACCTGCCAGGAAATGGCAGATAATATGGCTTCAGACTAAGCTTAAAGTTTGTGATGGCAGCCAAAATTGAGGGAAGTTGTCTAAATATTATAATAAGCACCTCACGGTCATTCCTAGTGCTTCTCAGTAACTTTTAAATTTTGAATATAATTCTTTCTAAATGTTAGTTATTTCTTTCATTAAGAAAAGTAATACTAGCTCTTTAAAGTTTACATGAGGTAAAGCTTTTTTTTTCTCATTTAGTTAATAATCTTTAATAAAATTCTGATATAGAGAACATTAGGTAGTAAAGCTGAAGCTGCCACTACTTTTCTTATTAATATACAGGGGCAATTGATTCTGGAAAAAAGACACTATAAGAAGTACAATTACAAAAACCAACACCAATATTTAAGAAGTGCATACATGTGGTGATTTTTATGTATTATTAGCAGTATGCACAGATTATAAGAACTTTAATATTTCCTGAAATTAAATCACATGATAAGGAAATTACTTAATATACTAGAGTTCTTTCACTTTAAGCTATGTAAAAAAGGCAAATCAAATTAAATTCAATCATTCATCTAACAAATATTTATTGAGTATTTATCACAAACTAGATAATGTTTTAGAAACTGGGGACAAGGGAGTAAAAAAAAGAGAAAACTCCATGTTCCCATATAACTTGATAGTATACAGATGTAGATGGAACATAAAGTTAAACATGTCAGATATTGATAAATGCAGGGAAAGAGGAAAATGAGTTGGGGGTAAAATTTTAAATAGGTTGACCAAGGAAGGCCTCGTTGAGAAAGATATTTGAGGAAATCTTAAAGGAGGTGAGAGAGCTGATCATGTGAAAAACTGGGCAAATGCAGGTATGATGAGGATTCCAAGTAGATGAAATGATAATCCTTGACCTGGCTTGAATTAGAAAAATAGGAAATAGGCCAGAACAAAGTGGGCAAGGGGGAAAACCAGCAAGAGATACAGTGAGAAAGGTAATAAGGAGCCAGATGGTCCAGAGCTGTAGATGCTACTGCAAGGATTTGCTTGTATTCTATGTGGAAGGGTAAGCCTTTGTAGGAGGGTTCTGAGCAGTGAAATTACCTAACTCAGAATCACTTCAACTTTTTTGTTGCAAACAGACAAAAGGGCAACAAGAAAAGAAGCAGTGAAACCAGTTAGGTTGTTGCAATTATCCAGGAAAGAGGGGATCAGAAAAGGAAAGTGAAAATATAGGCAGCAAGAAATGGCTAGCACTTGCATATATTTTGAAGTTAAAACGCTAACAAGTCCTGCAGGAAGCCTGGGTACGAGTGGTGACTCCAACATTTTTAGTCACAGGAACAGGAAGAATGGGGCTGTCACTTCCTGAAACGGGGACGACCACACCAGGAGCAGGGTTGGGGTGGGTGGGAAGCAGGAGTTCAACTTGGAGCATGTTACAAACACTATGTCTGCTACAGATCTAAGTAGAAATGCCAAGGGGGAGGTTGGCTAGATAATTCTGAGTTCAGAGAAGAGGTATGGGCTAGAGATACAGATTTGGGAGTCACAAATATAAAGACACATGACTAAATGAGATTACCAAGGAAGTGGGAATACATAGTAAAGAGAAAAATTTCAAGCTCCAAACCCTGAAACATTCTAATGTACAGAGGTGGGGTTGGGGAGGTAAGAAGAAATAAGCCAAGGAAAGTCCAAAGGTGCAGTCAGTGAGGCAGCAGGGAAGCAAGGTGACTGTGCCATTTTGGGAGCAAAGAGAACAAAATTCTGTCGCAAAAATGCTCAGTGAACAATTTGGGCATCAAATTTTTTATTTACCTATATCCTATTCTAAATTATTGTCTTAACCTGTAGATACTCAGATGCAGAATTGTTAGGCCCAATCAATACAACTGTTGAATAGTACTAGGGAAATTGATTTGTGGTACTCTACTAGAATTAACCGATACTTTCTGAACTCAGTCATTATGCTGAATACTGTGATGTGTCCCTCAGAATTCCCAGTGTTGCCCCAGGGACTGCCTCAGCTACAAGGAGCCACTTCACCACAAGGTCTGACCCAAGCTCTTTCCCAGGTGACCCACACATCCAAAGACCAATTTGATGCAGGCATATAAAAGCTTGGCCATCTCGGCCCAACTGGTGACAACTCTGATGAGCCCCTGTAGCTCTAGAGTTCTCTATGGGGTCAGGGAAAGCTGTCATTGTGCCAGAAAGCAGCTCAGCTTCTTCCCTGCCCATGCCTGCTTCCTTTGTCTTTCTTCCACAGGGGCTAGTCTCAAACGGACTTCTGACAAGCCCCTTAAACACTACACTTCATTTCAGAATACGTCTCCCAGGCAACCTAATCCATGACAGCTGGTACGAAGAGCGGTCTGGGAAGACAAGGTGCTAAGACGGAGCTGTGGGGGGGGGATCCCTCACTGCCAGGGTGCAAAGAGGCCCCCCCCACTGGCAATGGATGAAGCACAGAGGAACAAAACCCTCGCACAAGGCAGCAGGCCAACGACAAAAACACACCAGAGGCAGGTTTGAGTGCTATACCAACGGAAGGGAATACGTTAGCTGGAATGTATATCAGATGTCTGAGAAATATGGAAGAAATAGCAGTTATAAAGATAATGGGAAAAGGTCACAAAAAGCTGAAGGCAAGTAACTGCCAACATGAAAGCCAGAAACAAAAACGGTCTCAGATTCTGTAGTTCCCAGACAGAGAAAGCTAATGTCAGGAACAGGACTTAATCATCAGAGTAGTCAAGCTCCAAAACTCTCAAGTAAAACTGATCAGCTGAGTCAGGATTCTAGCTGGAAAAGAATGGGAACCTACCACATGGAATGGGACGTCAGGTCTGATGTCTTCTGAAATCTTAAATCCCTACATTCCACAGACCTTTCTGACCCCACAAAAGCAGCCTGCACCTCCTTGGGAGTGATGAGGATAGCTTCCCATAAGAGAAAATATGCTCTCCAACGCTCATCTACCCCTGCCTCTCCTCCAGGCCCCCAAACCTATAACTAGGGTTATGTTGCAAGAGAACTCAACTGAAACATACTAGGGCTAATAAAGGAAAAAAGGACTTTACCCCAAAGGATCTGCAAGATCTAAATAGTTTGTATTAGCCAGGATAGTGAGTAGAATTAACTCTTCTGAGGGTGTTTGATCAAAAAGGCTAGATATAGATAAGGGAGAGAGTATTGATTTACAGGTCCTCTCCTGAGATGCAGGATTTAACAACCAGCAAGAATCACAGGAGATGGGACAAACTCACTACTAGGATAGTTCTTAGATACATGGACAAGCTAATGGCTCATACTACATATAGCTGAGATGCCAGAAACATCGTGGCAGATGGCAGAAGAGGAGATTACAAGGCTCAGAGACGTCGGCATTCTGGAACGTATATACTATATAAGTATAAAGCCAGAAAACCCATAAGATGATTACGTTCCACAGGAAGACCCAAAATCATAAGAAATATGTTGGTGAGAAGACATTAACATTATTAAAAAGTTCATCGGCAGTCTCCTCTGAGGGCCAGGGGTGACAAGAGAAAAGGCTGATATATAACTAAGCCAGAGGCATATGGGGGCAGTAATAAATGGAGGCCGGGCCAAGGTTCAGTTCCTAATTGGGACCACAGACCCAACTGGTGATGATCTCTCAGACACCAAATGTATAATCAGAAAAGACATACTTGGTAAGTGCCACAAAATCCATATCAAGACCTTGGCCTGCAAGGAAGAGCTATCACTGTGGAAAAGGTCAGGAAGAGGAATTTAAAGCTGCTCCACTCAACACGGCCAAGACAAAATGTTTAAGAACCAACAAAGCACTGGGGGAAACAGAGGGTAAGGGGCAGAGATTAGTGTCCTCATGAGGATCTAAAGAGCAAGTAGAAGTGGTCCCAATGAAGCTATCCCAGACTGCTGGCAGTCCATGTTACAGTACAACTTCTTTCTTTATCCACCCCTATTTCTGTCCCCTCCCTTCCATAGGGGTTGATCCCAAAGGCACGTTCTAATAAACTCCATCCCAGAGTCTGATCTCTGAATAACCTGCAATAGCCATTCCCCATCAGAAATTTGTTTAACTTAAATCTTGGGCTTATCACCAGAACTACTTTACAATTTAATTGAGTAGCATCGGCTTCACTTACAGAAATTTTTCCCAAAGAATGTCATGCCAAAAGTATGTCTTAAAAGTTGCTGGCATTTTTCCCTGGGAAGAGACCAGAAGTAGAACTCGGGATTTACAGGTCTTTTTCAGGGATAAAACTCTCCCAAGCAGGGCTCCTCCCTCTGCTCTCACACCACAACAAACATCAACATGGAAGAAGACCTTCTGTGACCAAATGTGGGGGCTTCTCCCCACCAGTAAGCAGCAGACTCCAGCTGGGTGTCCTCCAATTCAATTCTCACACTACCTACCACAGGGCAGTGTGAGACTACCTACCGCAAGGCTGCCCCCAACCCAGACACCAGTCGCAGGTTCAGGCCTCCAGAACTTCTGATCAACTGGCTTCAAGTTAGGATTTCCACAGCTCCCACCCCCCTTGAGTTCAGTTAACTTGCAGAAGTGGCTCACAGAATTCAGGGAAACACATTTACTGGCTTATTATAAAGGATATTGCAAAGGATATTGAAGAGATGTGTAGGATGAGGTCTGGGGAAAGGGGCTTGGAACTTCCATGGCCTCTCTGGGCACCACCCTCCAGGAACTTCCACGTGTTCAGCTATCTGGAAGCTCCACAAACACGGTTCTCTTGAGTTTTTATGGCAGCTTCATGACATCAACACCCCTTCCCGGTGTATAAGGCAGGAAAGTCTATAGACCCATAAACAGAAAGGTGGGGAAGACCAGAGGTCTGCCTTGGGGTAGGAGGAAGTCTAGGAGACTTGTTCCTGAGGCCTAACACACTCAACATTGTAACAAAAGACTGTAACAAGGGGTATGGAAGTTCTGAGTCAGGAATCTGGAAGAAAACCATTATCTATAGGATCATACCACAGGTGCCCTCTACATTTAAAATTATTGGGCTCATACCTGTAATCTCAGCACTTTTGGTAGGATGAAGTGGGAGGACTGGTTGAGTCCAGAAGCTCAAGACCAGCCTGGGCAACATAGCAAGACCTCATCTCTACAAATAAATAAATAAATAAATAGCCAGGTATGGTGGCATATGACTGTAGTCTCAGCTGCACAGGAGGCTGAGGCAGAAGGAATGCCTGAGCCCAGGAGGCTGAAGCTGTGGTGAGCCATGATCATGCCACTGCACTCCAGCCTAGGCAACAAAGTGAGACCCTGACTCAAAAAAATAATAATAAAATAAAATTATCATTGTCTTCTGGCAATCCCCATATTCTTATTAAAGATTTTTAGGCAATCCCTCAACTCCACACTTAAAAAAGTTGGTTTTTCTGATTCTGGATTGACGTAGAACATTCAAAAGTAGCTTATATCTTATTTTCCCCAGAAAGCATTTCATTGGTTCCAAATAATAATAATTTCTTCTCACTTGTTTAACAGTTCCTTTGTAAGTATGTTACAGTTGTCTTATTTAGATAGACTTTATTTCCTTTTCTTTTATATAGCCTCATGGTATTATTTTACACAATTTCTTGATTAATATTGCTACTCAGAAAGTTATAGATAATTTTAAAACTTTACATAAGATTTCCACCAAGCCACTTAAAATTAAATATGAAAAACTACTAGTGATTAATTGTATGATGCAATCTTGAAATTAAACTGCAGAGTTTCTCAACTATTTCTTTAAATAAGAACAGCTTAATTAAATGGGTTAAATAATAACAATAAACAAGGCAAGCATGTGTTTCTAAAACACAGTCCATACTAATTGAAAAATAAATTCTCCACTAAAACCTTGGAGATGAGAGATTAAATATATTCTAAATATTGTGCAAGCTGATGAAAGCACTTTCTGCTGTTGGATACAACTTCTTAAAAATAAACTATATAATACAGAGAAACCAGAAGTATTCTCTAGTTACAGTTGAGCCTAGTGATGAGTTTTTTTCTACAAAAAACCAAGACAACATATATGTTTTTAAATAGTACATGATTTCTGTGGCTATTCAATAACAAAGGAGATGACTGTCAGTATGATAAAATTCTCTTAGAATATATTACTAAATTATGGTGGAAATCTGTTTTTTAAAGGAGAAAAAAATAGAAATTTTTACAATAACATTTGGCCCACAGTCAAATGCTAACTAGAATTTTCATCTAAGTAGATGAAAACACAGGTTAAGCAAACCTAATATGAAATCCAAAACACTCCAAAATCTGAAACTTTTTGAGCACCAACATGATGCCACAAGTTATTATCAACATATTTTTTTCCAGTGTAGTAATAGTATATCATATTTTTTACTGTTAAGTACTTACATGTGAATAAGTGTAAGAAAATGATTGCTTATCAACAGCATGTAAATTCAGAGTCAGGAATGATGCTGATGTCAAATAACCACAGACTGTTCACACATGCAGCTGAGATAATGACACCTTTGCTTTCTAATGGTTCAATGTACACAAACCTTGTTTCACGCACAAATTAAAAATATTGTATTACACTACCTTCAGGCTATGCGTAGAAGCTTTAAAAGAAACATAAATAAATTTTGTATCTAGACATAGGTCTCATCTCATTAGGTATAAGCAGATATTTCAAAATCTATAGACACACTTCTGGTTCCAGGCATTTCAGATAACAGACACTCAACCTTTGTAGTACTGCATTTTTATCAAACACTGCAGATTTAAACAGTGACTCGGGGATTGTAATTGGATACCCTGGTCCTTGTTTCATTCTGGACCCTTGAGGATTGCACCAACTCACGCTAAGTTCCCACCTCTTCCTGCTTTTCCTGTCACAAAAGGATCAGACACCAGTCACAAAGAGGCCTAAAGATCAGACTCTTATCATCGGCCAGAAAGAAGGTGTAGATGGCCAATAGACACAAACAGCCCGGCCCCAGTAGTTCAGTCTCTGGCCATTCACTGCCTCATCCATCGTAGTCATGCATTTCCATAGTCACAGGCTCTAGGAATTCTTGTAAGAAAAAAGTATCTTCAGGGATAGCAACAGAGATCATATTCTGGGGGACAGGCACATGACATCACCAACTGGCCACTAACAGGTAAGGATAGATGAACAGGAAAGATATTTATATTTTTTCATTCAAATCACTTCTAATTATTAAGCCACATTGCATCGCTCTTGGGACTTTTCATAGTTTATCATGGTAGGTTATCTTTAGATTTCTGAAATCCAACTCAAATAAAGAGTAAATAAAGATTATACATACTTGGAAGAAACGGCCATCATGAATTCATCCAAGAAATCATCATATTCAGAACCTCTTATTCTTCTCTGCCGAAGTCCAATGTAGAACGGATCTTTAAGTAGCTCCTATTTTTTTAAAAAGTTACCATAAACAAAGAATTATAAGCAATTCACTTATTCTGTGCCTCAGTTTTCTCATCTGTATAAAAAGGATAGAAACAGAAATAAGCCTTGCCACACTGATTCATAATTAACCTACAGAGTTATTCAATATTACACATGATATATCTACAGCATTTATTCTGCAAATAAAAAATAATTACTAAATGTTAAAAACATGTTGGGTTACTCTGAGGAAAAGAAAAGAAAGTAAAATCTCTCAGTTGTGCTCATTGGAAAAGTTGTATTCATATTTTACAAGCAACGTTTATCACACAGAAAAGTAATACTGAGTTGTGAATTATTATATTAGCTTAAGAAATGGAAAGATATAACTTCCTTTCTCAGACTTAGCTTCTATCTCCAAAAACAAAATCTTCAAGCAACATTTTGATTATACCTCTAATATGATAGTAGACAGACTTTAAATGTTTTAGCTTTGACTAAGTTGTTCTTAGGTTTTATTTTTTAACTTTATACAGTTTGTTTCTTAAACTGATATATCTGAAACAATAATGCTCTGTGCAAGTTTCAGCATATATATTATGTAATATATTTTTTAAATCTATTTTAAATTGAGATATAATTCATTTACAGTAAAATGTACCCATTCATAACTAAAGCTCTTAGTAAAAACTAGGAGCAGAAAGGAACTTCCTCAAACCAATAAAGGACATCTATGAAAACCCACAGCTAACAGCATATTTAACAGTGAAAGACTGAATGTTCTTCACTCAAGTTAGGGAACCAGACAAGAATATCTACCCTCACCATTTCTAGTCAACTCTACACTGGAAACTAGCTATTACAACAATTCAAGGGGGAAAAAAAAGGAAATGCAGATAGGAAATAAAATAAGCAAAACTGTTTTTATTTGTGCACACAATCGCATACACAGAAAATACTAAGGAATCTACCCCCAAAAAAATCCCACTAGCAAAAGTATGTGACCCTAACATAATCATAGGATATAAGGTTAATATATACAAATCAGTGGGCAGTTAAAAATGAAATAACATACACAACTCCATTTACAATAGCATTCCAAAATGTACAATTCATAGAGAAATAGTTAACAAAATATGTGTAAGGCCTGTACAGTAGAAATTACAAAATTTTGCTGAAAGAGATTTAAACAGGTTAACTGGTTTAACAGGCTGCAAAGAAAATGTTGACCTATGTCACATAATAGTGAAACAAATGACTAAATTGTCTCCTTCAGTAACCTGGAAAAGAGAAATATCAATGAACTTATGAATCTGG
The DNA here is from genome assembly GCF_000164805.1 of Carlito syrichta. Taxonomy (NCBI): domain Eukaryota; kingdom Metazoa; phylum Chordata; class Mammalia; order Primates; family Tarsiidae; genus Carlito; species Carlito syrichta. The sequence goes on along the minus strand of NW_007247307.1, from coordinate 153,667 downwards.
CTAAGGAGATTTCCAGGCAGAAGGCAGAAGTGCTTCTCTGGGCTGTATGTTAAGGGCACAACAGAGAGGAGTGGAAGAAGGAAAAGTTCAGGGTGAGCACAATGTCAAGGGAATATAAAGAACACAGGACTTGCTGCTAAAAGATGTCCACAGCAAAATAAGATCTGCAATCAAAGATCAAATTAAATGTGCGGTTGGAATACCTTTTTTGAAAACCTCTGAATTATTCCAATCGAAGCCAAACACACCATCTTGGCTACACAAGAGAAACTGCTCCCACAGCACTGACATGCAACATAGGAAGAAGATCTGTTTTAAAAAGAATTGTGAATGAGGTTGTTGTCTAACTGAGTAGACTATAATCTGAGATAGAGAAAGCCTAAAGAGTTTTTAAGGATGCGGTGCTGACTTAGATTAATTAGGACAGAGACACTTCAAAATAAAAATACTTCTCTGGTCTCCCAACTTTCCATAGGCAGGAAGCAGGCTGCGGGAGTTATTCAGAGGCTAACATAGACCATTTCTTATGAAAAAGGAAGGCAGTCTCAGAGGATAGGGCCAAGAGCCCAGAGGATGGAACCAAAAGCCTAAAAGAACAATGAGCTGCAGAACTACTTTGAGGAAACAGAATATTCCCTACTCCCCAAAAGCAGGTGGCCTGGTAACACGTGTCCTGTGGAAATTCAGAATTGCTGTGGACCACTAGGAGCCATGTGATTCCTGTTTCTCCAGTTCTGAACGAGAATGTTGACTGTGGTTATTCTGTCCCTGCATCACTAAGATATGTTTGGTGTGCGGGAACACGTCACCAAGGAGCAAAACCCAAGAAGCCTTACTTGCACTTAGACCTGACTTAGTGACAGAATCTTGAACTTTGTGCCTGCTGCTATTAATGGAATGAAATTTTTTAAATCCTAGGAGAGAGATGAGCATATTTTGCATGGGGAATGTGAACAATGTGTGAAGAATGACAACTGATGTGGAGAAAGGTTGAGTTGTGCTAGGCTTTCCTAGCCATCCCAGTCTCAACTACCAACCCACAGAAGCATAAACACTGATAAAACAGTAATGGTTTTATGTCACTGAGTTTGGACGTGGCTTGTTATAAATAAATGATATGTTTTCGCAGATGTGGTGATGTTGTTAAGAACGCTAAACCTTTTGAATAATCTGAACTGGAGTTTACATAGAGCCAATGAAAATTATAGCCCAGTCTACACCTGTCGACCAACTGTAATTATTAACAACACCCTCTTTCACTGTGAAATTGTCTTGGGTTTGGCCAATACATCTTACTTGTAATGTACTGCATAAAAATGAGTTCAGGATTTCCAGCTACCTGAAAGTTAACATATTGAATCATATATATGTATTTCAGATAAAATGTAAAATCTGAAACCAAATGCCGTTGTAAAGCACAGCTGTTCCTTAAGGCATAAAAACTTTAAACAGTATACTGGCAGCCTTCTGGGCAGCTGAGTCTGAAGTGCCAATGTGCTACTAATGGCTGCCAGAATTAAAACACTTTCTCCATGTCTGGAATACATTTAGACTTCTAAAAATGTGAATTAGGAAAATAACACAGTTGAGAAAAAAAGTCACATGTTTCTCCTTCTCTTTTCTCCCATTCTTTCCCATGCTAATAATTAAAGAATACACCATAAAGAAGTCTGACTACAGTGCAGAGTCAATTACCAAGATTTATGAACATGATAGAGATTTTGAATCAAATCAGAAAGTTATAAAACTCTTCCAAACATAATAATGTCCTTGTCAAAAATAATGCTTTTTAAAATTTCTTAATTTTAATTAAGAAAATTAATACAAGGCTTGAAGAACAGGTACATTCTTAAAGAGCTGGCTGACAAAAAATATCTATAAAAAGCAATTTAACAAGATTGCTCCACTCAGATAATAATTCCACAGACCAAGGAGACTGACACAACAATTATTAAAAACTTCTTGTGGTCAGAAGATTGAAGTGCCAAGGGGCTACTAATGGCTGCTCAATAGATCTTTGTTGGAGAATCAATTAAAGACCTGGTGCTAAACAAACACTAGAAAAGGTTAGAACTGTTTCAGCACTAGATGTCACACAAAATGCATGTGGTGTCACTGAAGATTTGGAAGATTTACAAGCATGAGGGAAGGAAAAATATTTGAAAAAAGAGTAAAGAACAAAGCAAACAGAAATGTAAGAGAGCTCAAAAAAGAAGATGAAGATGGTATATATTGATAACTACACTAATTATCGTACTTGTTAACACTATATCAACTCTGGACCTTTGGGGATTTCTATTTGAAGCATTCATTTATATAAAGTTAACAGTAATCATCAATTCTCACCTTGTTTTTGTCTCTCACATTTCTACCTTTGTAACCTGAAGGTTCTGAGAATTTTTTTAAAATACTTTATTAATATTTTAAGTCATCTTTTGCCATTACAAAAGCAATGTATGCCTATCAGAAATGTCTGAGAACACTGAAAATAAAGTTAAAAACAAAGGCTGAGGTGAGTGGATTGCCTGAGCCCACGGGTTTGAGACCCGCCTGGGCAGCAAGACCTCATCTCTACAATAAATAAAAAAAGCAGTCGGGCGTGGTAGCGCATGCCTGTAATTCCGGCTACTTGGAAGGCTGAGGCGGAAGGAATCGCCGGAGCCCAGCAGGTCGAGGCTGCGGTGGCCAGGAGTGGCCACTGCACTCCAGTCTGGGCAACAGAGTGAGACTCCAACTCAAAAAAAAAAGAATACCAATAATCTCTACCCATTCAAAACTACTCAACGCACCCTGATACATATTCTTCTAAGTCCTTATCTTTATGCCTATGCATGCATAATATTATCTGTCCAAATTTGGGACAAGAGCATAGAGTACTTTATAAACCCTTTTCACATAGATATATATGGTGAAAGTTCTCAAGTCGATTGACAAACATCTATGTTGGAACTCTGCCCTCCTAGAAAATATGAGCAAATTAACAGACCCCGCTGCACCTCCAGTGGTATATAATAAGTATGCCTAATTTGATGCAGCCTCAAGTTACATGTTATCTTTTCATTTATATATGCATGTGAAATATATCTACACATACATACTATAATATATAATAAAATACAATAAATTAATATCTATGCCTGCCGCACGCGCATGTGTGTGTGTCTCTGTGTGGCAGGCAAACACACAAAAAATGTTAGCAAGTGGCTTTCATTTGTACTTCTTTTCTAATGTGGTTGAACATCTTTTCATAAGTTTATTGACTATTTTGATTTCTTCATTTATAAATTATCTGTGCCCATATATCCTTAGGCAATTTGACTTAAAAGAGTTATTTTAAATATTAAGAATATTATATATTTATCTGCCATAAAGAACCATTTTAGTACTTATTTTAAAATTCTATTTTTAATAAATAAAAAATAATGTTCACTGTTATTATTGCTCATTTTTGTTGCTCCTTTCAAATGAAAAAACCAGATTCCATAAAGAAATAAAATATAATTTCTGCTGTTTTGTTGACTCATGTTATCAATAAAATTAAGAAATTATTACATTCAGTCAAGAGTCTAAAGTCAGTATTTCTAAAATGTCAGCAGGCATATAAGAAGGCATGATTGCTAAAAATAATTAAAATTTAACTGTACTAGAAATAACGAATCGATATATATGGAGTGTGGCATAGAATTTTGCATTCATTTTTTTGAGTCAGAGTCTCACTCTGTCGCCCAGACTGGAGTGCAGTGGCCGCTCCCGGCCACCGCAGCCTCGACCTGCTGGGCTCCGGCGATCCTTCCGCCTCAGCCTTCCGAGTAGCCGGAATTACAGGCATGCGCTAACACGCCCGGCTGATTGTTTGATTTATTGTAGAGATGAAGTCTCACTGCCCAGGCGGGTCTCGAACCCACGGGCTCAGGCAATCCACTCACCTCAGACTCCCAAAGGCGCAGGATTACAAGCTGAGCCACCGAACCCGGCAAATTTTGCATTCTTAACACATGCCCCTGGTAATTCTGAGGTAGTCAGACCAAGGAACATAAATTGAGAACCACTCATTTCAAAATTATATTATTAAGCTAAGATAAAACTATTCTACTTACCACCAAGTTTCTGTATCAAGTAACTATATAATGGTTATTTCTAAAATAACATCACAAACTTTAATGAGTTCCTGCTAGTTACAGTGTATATAAAATCAAACTGAAGAAAGCCCCCATTCTCTTTCCCAAAGTATTAGTACAGTATCTCAGTAAATAAAGAAATTCTTCATAAAATCCATTTTCACCTTCTATGTAGAGAGGGTGGGGGGAAAGGAGACCACCAAAAAGCAAGCAAATGACACTCCAAACCAAAAGTCTGAGAGTTACACATACATAATATGTGTAACTGCCCTGGCTATACTATGATGACTGGAACTCATTACAATGCAGGACCACTTGTCTGAAGCAGCAAGCAAGATGAGAGGATAAAGGGTAGCAGGAAGGAGGGTTGAGGGGAGAGATGGTGATATTCTAGTCGGCAGCATGTGGTAAGCAGAAAAACGACTCCCCCACCCCAAAGATGTCCACACTCCAATCTCTGGAACCTGCGAGTACGTCATCTTATGTGCCAAGAGTCTCTGCAGATGCGGTAAGGGTGAGCACTTGAAAGTGAAAACCTTCCCTAGCTGCAGTGGGAGAGCGAGACGGAACATGGAAACAGGGTCGAAGCGATGCCGCTCTACAGCTGGCCTTGAAGATGGACAGAGGGGGCCGGAGTCCAGGAAGGCGGGCAGCCCAGACGCTGGAAAGGACGAAGAAACTGAACAGAGCTATGCTGGAACCGTTGATGATTTCAGTGCTTTGAGACTTGTAACCTGTACAACTAGACAGAAACATATTTCTGTTGTTTTAAGTTGTTAGGTTTGCAATAATTTGTGATGGCAGCAACAGAAAACTAACACAGGCTACATTCCAGCGCCAACATGAGCTCCTCCAACGAGGCTGAAAGACATGCGGCAGACAGACACAACAAAATCTCTGAGCTTTTTCCTTCATTCAGTTTGTCTCCAACGTAGCTGGTTCGTGTCAAAGATGAAGACTACTTTCTGGAACACAAAGGGAAACCCTCTAAATGGTTTCCCCTTCTCTTCACCTTTGCAAGTTCAAGTTCCAATGCGGACTCCATATCTAGAAATACTGTACACAGTAAAGACCAGACTAAACATAAAACTAGAAAAAGAAAAGCTGAGTAGAGCAATTGTCTAATAAGTCAAGAGTAACTTTTACACAGAAACAACGTTCTCCTACTCTACTGCCCATGACCTTTTTGAAGACTGACTGTGTGTGACAGATTGAAGTGTGTTGGCCCTCAAATCCCTATTTGAAACCCTAATTCCCGTATTGTGAATGGATTTGCAGACAGGGTCTTCAAAGAGGAAATTAAGCTAAATGAGGTCACCAGAGTGGGCCCTAACATACTACTGGTATCTTACAAGAAGAGGAGGTTAGCATACAGACATACACAGAAGAAAGACCACACAAAGACACCAGGAAACAGTCGCCTACAAGTTACGGAGAGAAACCTTAGGAATAAACCAGCCTTACCAGCAACTGGATCTTGGACTTCCAGCCTCCAACACCACAAGAAAATAAATTTCTGTGGCTTGAGCCACCCGGTCTGTGGGACTTCCTATCAACAGCCCTAACAAACGAATACACCATGTAACACATGGAACAGTTCTTTAAGATCTAATGACACCCAAACAAGCATGAAGGGGACGCAAGGAACATCTACTCACATTATTTTTAGTCAAGCCAAAATATAAGTCACTTACACAAGGAAAAATAGAAAAATAACCCACATAATTTCTATAAAAAAGATTTTGCAACAGCAAAAAAAAAAAAGGAAAGAATAAAGCATGACATGCTCTTAAGAGATGGCTAAAGAAAATTTACCTCAGGTAACAGAAATAAATTTTATATAGCAACTGCCTCACAAGCAAGTTAAAGAAACTGTGGACTGTAAAATAATAGATAAAAGATGAGATGAAAATATAAAGATCCTACCTAACTTAAAGAATAAGAGCATTTTTTAGCCAAGTACTTCTGTGGCTCAGTTTCAGTGTCTTTGTTCTTCAAAGGTCTTCTAGTTAAAGCTGCCTTTCGTTCAAAAGCAGTCAGGCAAGTGTAGCTTCATAGTAAGTAAGATTGTCTGTTAAGGCTGCTAATTCCTTGTCTATTTTCATGACTTTTAAGAGCAGGTGTTTGTAATAAAGAAGGAAAACATCTGTAATTTTTTTAACTTTTTATTTTAAAGATGTAGGGTACAATTCAGGGTTAGGTATACAAATGTTCATTACGCAGGCACCCTTGATGAGAGTATGTGTCCCCCTCCCCTGGCAGTTTCCCACTATTGCCAATCCCACCCCCCATCCCCTGCCATTTGAAATCTGTATAAAAAAGGGATCTATGCTTCAGGAGGCCAAGGTGGAAGAGTCACTTGAGACCAAAAGCTCAAAGACCAGCCTGGGCAGCATAGCAAGAGCCTGTATCTACAAAAAATTTAAAAATTAGTCAGGTGCAGTGACACATGACTCTAGTCTTCCCTGTTTGGTAGGCTAAGGTAGAAGGATCCCTTCAGCCCAAAAGTTCAAGACTACAATGAGCTCTGACTATACTACTGCACTTCAGCTTGGGCGACAGGGCAAGACCTTGTCTCTAAAAATAAAGGGGCAGAGAGGTGATCTAGGTTTATTAAAGTTTACTAGGCTACTCTGAATAGGAAACTAAGTGATGTCACCAATTAGTTATTATATTCTTATTATGAAGTGTAAAACTGGAGACTCAAAAGAGCAATAAGATTTAAATTATTACTGTAAGATTTATTTCTGTAGGAATGCTTTGACTAAAATCAATTTTCCACATGTAAAAGTGTCACTACATAAAAACACCATTACATTTTAAACAAACCCATAAACTCAGTCATAATTAAGTTTTCTTTCCTGTCTTCTCAGTAAAGTAGCAGTGCAAGGAAAAATAAAAAGAATAAAATGTCAGAATGAATAAAATTAGAATATTAAGAGTAGGCAACTCAGTTCATTTCAAGAATTTTTCTATTCTCCACTACACATTAAGAGCTAAAAACCATAAAAATTCAGGTTAGGATGGTTTACAAGTTATACAATTACTAACATATTTTGAATTCCAGTAACACAAAACAGAAAGAAAGTCATGTGTTGAAGCATTTCTAGCGTTTTAAGCATCAAAAAAGTTAATTCAGAATCTCAAACAGCTTCTATTTTGACTCTGAAATATAAGTATTGTACTGCTAATGCAATACAGTTGATATGTATGGCCCAAAAGTCAATGAAATTATGAGTAAACTGAGTCAAAGATGAAAATATATTTTGCTTAAGAAATATAACATGGCAGCCCCTTCAGGTCCCCTCCCACTGTGGGAACGTTTCTGTCCTCTCAATAAATTTTGCTTTCTAAAAAAAAGAAAAAAAGACATACAACTTCTATTAGTTTTGGGGGAAAAAAAATCTTTCAAAAAAATAATTCTTCTGATTAACCAAATAAATTGTCACTATTTCTTTGCTTAGAAATGTCAAATGCCATGTAACATTAGTAGAAGAGAATGTTAGGCTGGACATGGTGGCTCGTGCCTGTAATCCCAGCACTTTGGGAGGCTGAAGTGGGAGAATCTCTTGAGTTCAGGAGTTCAAGATCAGCCTAAGCAACATAGCTAGACCTTGTCTATACAAAAATCAAAAAATTACCAGGGAATGGTGGCATGCACCTGTAGTACCAGCTACTCATGAGGCCGAGGCAGAAGGATCACCTGAGCCCAGGAAGTCAAGTCTGCAGTGAGCCCTGATGGTGCCACTGCTCCAGTCTGGGCAACAGAGTGAGACCCCAGCTTAAAAATTAAAAAGAATATTGTTGCTTTTATGAATGAATTAATTTTTGTTAACTGGTTACGACAAGTACATGGAAAAGCTGACGAGTTTGGAATATATATTTTATACGTAGCCATTTTACTGAGGGTTCTAAATTGGTCATAGTATTCTTTGGTTGATTTTCTTGGGATTCATCAATAGATAATCATATTACCTATAAATAAGGAGCATTTTGTCTTTTCCTGTCCATTATATCCTATGTGCTTTTGTTGTCTTATTGCACAAAAGGATAGTACTTTCTGAACAATGAAAAGCATAATAGTGTTGATAACAGATGTTCTGTCTTTTAAAATAATGTCTTTAATACATTACCATTAATTATAATACAGTTATTGGTTGAAATAGATGGTTTTTGAAATTTAAAAATATTTCTCAAGAATCTTAGAAGAACGCTAAGGGAACACGTTGCTCCTGGACATTGGAGTAGGCAATGAATTCATGGCCGAGTCCTCAAAAGCAAATGTGGCAAAAGCTAGATTGACAGGTGGGACTTTATCAGACTGAAAAGTTTTTGCACAGCAAAAGAAACCATCAAGAGAGTAAACAGATAACCCACGGAATGAGAAAAAGTATTTGCAAGCTATGCATCTGAAAAAGGCCTAACATCAGGATCTATAAGGAATTTAAACAAATTAATAGGAAAAAAACAAACAATAACATTAAAAAGTAGGCAAAGGGCCAGGCTCGGTGGCTCAGCCTGTAATCCCAGCACTTTGGGAGGCCGAGGTGGTGGGCTGCCTGAGCCCATGGGTTTGACACCAGCCCGAGCAACTTAGTGAGACCTCGTCTCCACAAAAAAATCAAAAAATTAGCCAGGCATGGTAGCGCATGTCTGTAGTTCTGGCTACTTGGAAGGCTGAGGTGGAAGAATCGCCAACTTAAAAAAAGAAGGTGGACAAAGGACATGTACAGACACTTCTCAAAGGATGACATACAAGCAGCCAATAAACATATGAAAAAATGCTCACTAATTAGTCCCTCTAATAATCAGAGAAATGCAAATCAGAACTACAATGAGATACTACCTCACACTGATCAGGATGGTTATCATTAATAAGTCAAAAACAACAGGAGCTGGTGCGGCTGCAGAGAAAAGGGAAAACGTCTACACTATTGGTGGGAATATAGGATAGTTCAACTTTTGTGGCAAGCAGCATGGTGCTTTCACAAAGAACTAAAATTGAGCTTGCGTACAATCCAGCAATCCCTCTTCTGAGACTAAACCCACAGGAACATAAGTCGCTCTACCAAAAAGACACCTACACACACATGTTCACTGCAGAACTATTCACAATAGCAAAAACATGGAACCAACCGAGATGCCCATCGAAAGTCGGTGGGGGATGAAGAACATGTGGCACATATACATGATAGACTGTTACGCCGTCTTAAAAAAGAACAAATTTATGGTCTTGGCAGCAGCATGGATATAGCTGGAGATTAAGTGGATTATCACGGAAACAAGGAACTGAATACTGTATGTTCTCACTCACAAGCAGGCTAATCACTGGTCACATGAACACAAGGGTGAGATCAGATGCTGGACGCAACTAGGGGAGAGGGCGGAGGACAGGTGGCACATGGTCATATCCCAGGTACTTGGTGCACTAGCAGGGGGAAAGAGAGCTGGCCAGAAGCCCAAACTTCACCTGCATGCAACCTACCTATACAGTAAATCTTCATTTGTTCCCCACAATTCTAAAATTAATTTTTTTAAATCTGCAAGATTTAACTTAATATTTTATAAAGAATTTTTGCTTCGACATTTATATCCACATGAGCTAACATTTACTAAGTGCTTACAAAATGCCAATCACAAATCTAAGTGTATCAAGCCATGACAACTCTGAGTTAGGTACTCATATGACATGAAAAAAGTGAAGCACAGAAAGGTTAAGTAATTCAAGACTGCACAGCTAGCAAGTGGTGAAGATGGGAGATAGAGAAACACAAGATTAATTAGCAATTTCTTATTACATGTTATTTCTTTTATGAGGGTTGGATATCAGAGTGATACAGAAAATGAAACATTAAGCTGTCGATTTTAATATGCTCTGGAACAATTGATATAGCGCAGAAACTACATTTCCTTAAAATTTTGAATGACCAAATCCATAACCTTGTCTAAGCTTAAAACTCAATTCCACTAAATTAACACAGAAATTTATATTTATTTTCCTTTTGGTGTGTTTTCCTCTTATATTTTTGTCTCTGCTGACATGATTGACAAACATTCACCCATTTTGGAGAGAGGCTAACCAGTTTACCTAGCAGCCTAGGGTCAACGACTGACAGGGTTGAGGCCAACCATGCTAGAAAGACTAACCAAGTGACTTGGTGTGGAGACTTTGGGTCATGTGGGATCAATCTGGAGACAGAGTTCAACTACCTACGCAGTCAATCCAGCAGCCATGCCCAGGTAATGGAGCACCGATAAGAACACTGAACCTTGGGGCACAAGCAGCACCACATGTCAATTCTGAGAGCGTAGCACGTCCACAGAAACCTAGAAGGAAAGGGAAGCTTCACATGTGGACTATCCTATGCATCTCTTTCTTTGTATGATTTTAGCCTGTACCTTTTATCTATAATACACTATAGCTGTGAGTATAATAGCTTTCTGTGAATTCTATGAGTGCTTCTAGCAAATTATCAAGCCTAAGGTTGGTCTTGGGAACCCTCTGAACTTGGAGTTGGTATCAGAAATGAGGCACTGTGCTCTTTGAACTTTGTATTTTAACTAACTCTGGGTTCAGCTAAACTATATTTTCAATTATGTATTTATTCATTTATTCAAGACAGAGTCTCACTCTGTCACCGAGGCTGGAGTACAGTGGTGCAATCACAGCTCACTATAATCTCGAATTCCTGGGCTCAGGCAATCCTCCCACCTCAGCCTCCCAAATAGCTGGGACTATAGGTGCGTGCCACCATGTCCTGATTTTTTTTTTTTTTTTTTTTGAGTTGGAGTCTCACTCTGTTACCCAAGCTAGACTGCAGTGGCACACTCACGGTTACCACAGGCTTGACCTTCTTCTTCTGCCTTAGTCTTCCAAGTAGCTAGAACTACAGGCGTGTGCCACCACACTGGGCTAATTCTTTTATTTATTGTAGAAATGAGATCTTGACATATTGTCTAGCCTGCTCTCGAACCTCTGCCCTGCTGATTTTTAAAAGATTTTTTGTAGAGTTGGGGTCTTGCCCTGCTGCCTAGTCCGGTCGCAAACTCCTGGCCTCAAGTGATCCTGCTACTCTGGCCTCCCAAAGTACTGAGACTGCCGGCATAAGCCACTGCACCCTGCCTAAATCATCTCTTCACAGGGACCAAATGATCTATTCTCCGTTTAGAAAAAGAACTCCAGTTGATCATTTACTAATAAGTACTTCACCATTCAATCTCCAAACTATGATTTATAAAAAAATACACACCAATTCTGGGAGGGTAACACGTCCTGACTCCACAAGAAAACAGAAGAGAATACAGTGAGAAACTAAGAGTATATTACAATTGTCAAGAAAATAGTTTGCTAACTGTCCTTTAAATGTCTTTACCAGAGTATTTAATATACATAGAAACTAGTTATATGTATATATCCTCTTTTAGATTCAGAATATATTGTGCAAGATCTTAATAACACTGATATTACCTAGGATTGCTTAGGTATTGATAGATAGTAGGTACTCCATTTTTAAAATATTATTGATACATGTTTGTGCATTTTTATGTGTACATGTGATGTTTTGTCACATGTATAGAATGTGTAATGATCAAGTCAGGACATTTAAGATATCCATCACCTCCAATATTTATCATTTCTATGTGTGGAGAATATTCAAGTTCTCTCTTCCAGCTATTTTGAAATAATTTGATACACTGTTGTTAACTATGATCACCCTACTCTGCTATCAAACATTATAACTTATTCCTTCTATCTAAGTGTATGCTTGTACCTCCCACCCTGCCATTCACACACTCCTCCTGGCCTCTGGTAACTATCATTCTACTCTCTAACTCCACGAGATCAACTTTTTTAGCTTCCATATGAGTGAGAACATACGATATTTGTCATTCTGTGCCTGGCTTATTTCAATTGACATAGTGAGTAGGTGCTCAATATTGATCTAACTCAATTAAATCTACCTAATGGGATTTGAGAAGTTCCAGAAAGGTCTCTCCAGCTACAAAAATATTCCCCAGTAACCTGTCATAAAGCTAAAATTTCACCATTCACTTAATTTTTGCCTTAATATTTTCAAAAGTCCACTAGCAGTAAGCATAATCTCTAGAAATGACACATAGCACTTTTAACAATAGATTCATTTTCTAATTTAACACTTTGAAAAATTTTGAGATGTAGTATGCACAAGACATGTCTTAATAGAGAAAAGAAAAAAACACTAGACCTACATCTGGGCAAAGTAAGAAATTTCATAACGAATGGGTGGACATTGGTTCTGCAGGCTGAAGAAGCAGAATAACATAAATGCATTGGATACTGAAAGAGGAAAGAAACAAAGATCATGTAAAAACTTCGGAAAAGCAGCCAACTTGCGATTTTAAGACCCACCCTGATGAAACCCATCAGTTCATATAACTAATATACTCTTTTTTTTTTTTAGATGGAGTCTCACTTCGTCGCCCAGGCTGGAGTGCAATGGCACGCTCATGGTCACTCCAGCTGCTGGGCTCTGGCGATCCTTCCGCCTTAGCCTTCTAAGTAGCCAGAACTACAGGTGCACGCTACCATGGCCCATTAATTTTTTTGATTTATTGTAGAGACAAACTCTCACCATGTTGCTCAGGCTGGTCTCGAACCCGCGTGCTCAGGCAATCCTCTCGTCTCAGCCTCCCAAAGAGCTGGGATTACAGGCTTGAGCTACCACACCTGGCCTAATATACACTATCAATGCAAGAGTCCTAGAGTTACAGTTTCACCACTGTACACCTTTTTCTATGTCCACCTTATACTAAAAATCTCTCAATAAAAAGCCTGGGTTTAAAACTGAATTCTTGCCAGGCAGGGTGGCTCATGCCTATAATCACAGCTACTCAGGAGGCCTAGGTGGGAGAATCACAGTTCTAGACCAATATGGGCAACACAGTGAGACTGCCATATTTTTTTAATTAGCTGGGCATACTGGTGCACATCCATACTCTTAGCAACTGGGTTGAGGTGGGAGGATGGCTTGAGCCGAGGAGTTCAAGGCTGTGAGACCCTGTCTCTAAAAAACCAAACAAGCAGAAGAAAACAAAAAACAGAATTCTTAAATGTTTGCACATCTGTTATATCACTTGTTATCCCTCTTAATCTCTCCATATAATTTCTAAGATGTGCTATCGATTTTGTGATGTTTAAACTTGATTTTATTTCAACGTAGTTTATCTAGAATAATGTTTTAAAATCTATTAGAAAATAAAAGGAAATTGTGGTGTTCAATGTACATTTACAATTTCAGGACAAGTGTTTAAATAGGTCAGCTTTGATCAATTCTAGCCCATTTCTATTAGTAATAAAAAAGAAAATGCCAGATAAACAATGTGTTTTCATCAAAATGCATCCTTTGAAAAGGGTTAAATGAAGCCAGGCACCATGGTTCACACCTGTAATCCCAGCACATTGGGAGGCTGAGGTGGTAGGACTGCTTGAGCCCAGGAGTTCGAGATCAGCCTATCTAATATATCAAGACTTCATCTCTACAAAATATCAAAAAATGAGTTGGGAGTGGTCACACGTCCCTGTAGCCTCAGTTACTTAGGAGGGTGATACAAGAGGGTCTCTTGAGCCCAGAAGTTGGAGGCTACAGTGAGCTATGATGGTGCATTCCAACAAGTGAAAGAGTGAAACCTTGACTCAAAAAAATTAAATTTAAAATAAATAAATAAAAGAAAAAGGTTAAATGAGCACTCACGCATAGATCCAGTAAAATGTTGTAACTTTGTATGTATAAAGAACATAATCATTTAAGTTGCTCTTATAAATATATTTTTGCTCACACAAAAAGTATATTTCACATTATTGCTTTAGAAGGGAGCAAAGAAGACAACCCAAAAAAGTGTACATATTTGTATCAAGGTCTTATTTAATGATATATTTGAAAAGTTTCTCCTCAGCTGGCCATTATCTTTCATGTCTATTTCAGAAAACGCTACATTTGATTTCTAGTATCTATTGCCCATAACTAATCCTAAATATTAGCAATAAAGATGAGTAAAAATATGTACTACTTAACAGCTGACTTTAAGATTCTAAAATACTGAGGTAGGAATGAGAAAAGTTAAACTCCAAGTCATTCAGCTCAGGTTCAATATAGGGCTTTAAAAGAAGAATACTTCAGACTAATTACATTTAATATTCCTATGGGATGAGTTTCTGTATGACATGAAAACAACAATGTTTAAAACTATGACATCGTAAATAAAACACAGATTCCATAAAATAGGCTGTAAGTACCTGCTAAAGCATCACAGAGCACTGAGGAAGATGATAAAGATTAGTCATATCACAGAGAAGGGAGAGGAGACCAGAAGAATCATCTTATGGGAGTTGGGGGCAGATCGGAAAAGAGGGAGCGTCAGGCAAAGAACAAGTTTTATGAAGCTCCTGGAATAAGTTCAGATGCAAGAGCTGCTGTCGTTTTTCAAGAAACTGAAATCGTCTACCTCATTTTCTGTTCCTACATCCAGCATGACAGGCAGACATTCTTGAGGGTTCATCCCTCCACACGCCGAATACAGAGCCAATTTACCCACAGGGATGCCCATTCCATTACAGCCAAGGTCTCCCAGGCCAAGAATACGTTCTCCATCAGTCACCACAATGGCCTAGAAGAAAAAGAAAAAAATAGCTATAACTAGGTTTTCACAAATCCTGAAGCACAATTTCTGGTCTTCATTCCTGAAGTTAATATTTATTAATAAAAAATTATACTGTTAAAAAACATAAATTGAATAAATATGGAAAAGGTTGTATGATTGTAATCGTGTAAGAATGGGGAGAAGAAATAAACTATAGATACATTTGCATAGATAGATATTTATAGACGTATATATATAGTATATGTATATGTTTAATTAGGTTATTGAAGGAAGAAGGGGGTATGCACACTGAGGCTAAAACTAAGCAAATAACTTGGTCTTCAACCAGGAGGAGCAAGTTGCAGAGTAAAGGAAAACAGGAGCTCAAACTGAAACCAAAAGACACTGGGGCAGCTTTGAGACTAATCACATCCACTCTGAGTGCAAACACAGAAGTGTCTACAGCTGAGTACGGCATAACTGCTGAAAGACTGACGAGGTTATACCTCTGTCCAAAATGCTCTGATCCTTGGACTACGCATCTGGTACCATCCTCCTCTTTTCACAAAATTGGCCCATTCTCCCTAACTCCTGTACCCGCTTGACAGTGTTCTTCCATGTATGAAAGATGCCCAGTATAGTCTGCTACTTCTCTTACCTGAAAATCTTTCAGGTAGACTTAATGCATTCATTTGGCTTATCTCCAATCATCTTAAATATTTATGAAGCACACACCTTAATCAAGTGGAGATTTTAATCCTATGTCATTCGATATCATTATTAAAACTAATACATCCGACATCTTTATTTGTGATTCATGGCCATTATATAAATGTAAAAAAACTAGTCTTATGAAACACAATATATTAGAGATTCTACAAAGTGCTACACTCATCATATCCATGGAACTTTGGGAAAATGTCAGTTATTTTGCCCTGGATAAAGTCATGGATTCAAGCTTCTGTTTCTTATTTGTAAAACAGGAATAATAAATGTACTTTTCAGAGTAGATGTATAAAATTAGGAACCAGCTCTGTTTTGCTCTTAACTGTACACCAGCACTTAGCACAGAATTTGATACACAGTAAGCAATTGATAAATACTAGTAATTGAATATGATTCCAGAAAATGAAATCATAATATATAAATAACTTAACATAGTACTTGGTATATTACAAATTCTCAAGAAACTATAGCAATTGTTATTATTATTATCATAAGAACTAATGAAAGAGTCACAGCATTTAAAAATTTTTTTTGAGTCGGAGTCTCACTCTGTCACCCAGGCTGAAGGGCAATGGCACACTCACAGCAACCACCGCCTCGACGTGCTGGACTCAGGCAATCCTTCCGCCTCAGCCTTCCAAGTAGCTGGTACTACAAGCACCACATCCAGCTAAGGGGAATCTAAGTACAGTCGATACACCATTCATCCATCCACTCATTCATTCATTCATTTATTTGAATTGGAGTCTCACACTGTCCCCGACTGGAGTGCAGTGGTACAATCACGGCTCACCACAGCCTTGACCTCCTGGGCTTAGGCAATCCTTCTACCTCAATCTCCCAATTGTTGGAACTACAGTTACATGCCACCATGCCCAGATAATTTTTTTTTTTTTTGGTAAAGGTGATGTCCCGCTATGTTGCCCAGACTGGTCTTGAACTCCTGGCCTCAAGCAATCCTCCCACTTTGGCCTCCCAAAGTGCTGAGATTACAGATGTGAGCCACCAATTAGGAAACTGAAGATCAGAAAGCTAAAATAAGTTGCCTAAGGTGATTTGCCTGGTTAATATCAAAGAACCAGATCCAGGTAAGTGTTCTTTCCACCATAGCCTGTTATAGAACGGTACCTGTGAGATCTTTTCCTTTAATTTATTTTTCTCCTATATAACGCAGCTCTTGAAAAACTGCCTAAAAGTAAATAAATTTGAGAGGTGAGTGAAAATGATTTTCACGTATTCCATATACTCGCATTTGGAGCATTTTCCATGTCTGTTTGCTGGGTCAGCAGGCCATGCCCTTCTGGAGGAGGCAGTCTAATGCCACTGGGTTAACTTTGCTCTGACTTAAGGTCAAAACACAAACAATAATAAAAATAAAGAAAAAGAAAAAACACAGACAAATACTGAAGAGAAAGATAATTTTTTTAAAATTAAACAAGGCCACATTTCAAAGCCCTAATACTTCAAATGTATATTTAGTAGACTTGCTTTATTTACTGCACTATCATAAATAGACATCCTTTTATATATATCATTGCTAATGTATACATTGGCGAACATGCTCCTTACACAGGTAAAGTCCAGTTGGCCTGCCTATGCTTATAAATAATTTTATGACATATTTTATAAGCAGAAGAACACTATCATTTAATGCAGTTGTGATCTGAATAATGATTTATATAATGCTTTCCAGGTTTTTGTAAAAGGCACTTAAGCCCAGAGAGTTGTTTCTGCAATTTTTATCAGTTTTGAAATTTTTTAAAGAGTTTAAAGTAGCATACATTTTCATTTACTTTTGATAGCTCATCTACATTAAACTAAACATATGCCTTGAACATAAAGTCAAAGAAAAACTTTGTTTCTTCATAATGTTTATTTCCTAAGCTCTTCTTTCATCTAGAGCTATTTAATTACATAAATATGTGTAAACATTTATATACGTGGCAACTGAGAAGTTTTTAAAATGTTTGGAGACATTGGAAATTTTAGCACAGTTTATTCCTTATTACAACTGTACATTTAAAGCATTAATTCACAAATATTTCAGCATTCATGAGTATATTTTAACAGTGAAAGAATTCTCTGAAATAAAAAAGTTTCTCATTTATATAGTTGATCACTAAATTAACATTCCCTTGCTTTTGTTGTTGCCTACTTTATCTCCTGCTTATGAAAAATAAAGCAGCTAGATGTTTTCTATACAATAATCAAGTCACAACAGCAGGATTAAACTAGCAAGACAACCACAATTCTATCAATGATATCTGTGTTTCAAGAATTAAATCTTTATCCCACTATAGAATCATTATCTGGGCCCTCAAATGTTCTGCATGAAACATGCCCACTCTTCTCTTGTCTCCTGCCTGAATGCAGAACCTCTGCATCTTTTCCTGCTCTCAAAACCCATTCCAAAACCAGTTTCCAGAAGAATCTTCCTCAAATATTACTCATATAGAGCCATTTCCTTGTTTAAATATGGCATGCTGTTTTTCTTTTTTTTTTTAATTAGTTTTTTTTTGCATGCTATATTTATTTATTTTAAAGATGTGGGGTGCAATTCAGGACTAGATATACAAATGGTCATTGTACACTTGAAGTTTGGGCTTCACACTTTGGCCCCACTTTGCCTGGTTTGAGATCAGGTACTCTTAGTGAAGAATTGTGCTTCTCCCCCACCCCACCCCCGGCAGTGTCCCACTGTTGCCAATCCCTTTCTTATAGTACTATGATCATTGTTTAGGGCCCACTTTTTTTTTTTTTTTTTGAGTCGGAGTCTCACTCTGTCACCCAGACTGGAGTGCAGTGGCTGCTCCCGGCCACTGCAGCATCGACCTGCTGGGCTCTGGCGATCCTTCCGCCTCAGCCTTCCAAGTAGCCGCCACGACGCCCGGCTAATTTTTTGATTTATTGTAGAGATGAGGTCTTGCCAAGTTGCCCAGGCAGGTCTTGAACCCACAGCCTCAGGCAATCCACTCATCTCAGCCTCCCAAAGTGCTGGGATTACAGACTGAGCCACCGAGCCTGGCTTAGGGCCCACTTATGAGTGCAAATATGTGGTACTCAGTGGTTTTTGTGATAGTTCATTGAGTATTATAGATTCTAAATCCATCCAAGTGGCTGCAAAATTCAAAATTTTGTCCTTCTTCATGGCTGTGTAATATTCCATCATGTATATGTACATTTTTTTTTATCCAGTCTACTTTCGATAGGCAGCACAATTGTTGGTTCCATGTTTTGCTATTGTGAATAGTGCTAAATAAACATGCGTAGAATTTTATGATCTTTTATAATTATTTGATCACCTCCTACTTAAGGAATCTTGATTATACTATATTTCAGTATTAACACTCAGCTTTAGTCAGGCCAGCCAATTTCCTTACTGTCTAAGGACACGCCATTCTCTTTCTGAACTCGATACCTGCATTCATATGTTCCCTTCTTATGGATTTTAAGTCCCAACTTTTCTAAAAATGTCTTAAATACTCCAGCCTTCTCTGTATAACACTCTCTTCTGAATGAATTAACATGGTGGCAATCATAATACCACGCAGTTTATGTTTTGTCTAATAATTGATTGTCTTTTTTCTAATTACACTAGAACTACATTATAAGTATAACTCATATGGTCTTCTACAATTAACAGTTGCCATTTATTAAATGCCTATTATGTGTCAGACACTATGCTAGGCTTTCTAAATAATGGTGCACAGAGTTAGGATCAAGAGCACTGATGAGGGTCCAATATTAAGAGTACGAAGGATAAAGGCAGGCTATGAATAGTCAAATGTGTGGAGATCAGCTAGTGAGAAGAACATGAAGCAGGGTGAGTGTCTGCCTCCTAGCTGTTATGATTACAGGGATGCTGACTGGAACTCTCTACTCCAAAACTATTTCCTCTGCTGACCTGTGGATTCCTAAAATCTCCTCCAGATTCCTGATTAAAATGCAAATTTCATTCTTAGATCATCAGATAGTTACGCTTAATAGAACTAAGACATTCCTTAGGGTAGTTACTAAGAACTGGGTCTGAGTCCTGCAGTCTAGCTGACGGGAGAAGTTGAGGAAGTAACAGGTGGAGAAAGTGGAAAAACTAAGGAGACTGGACGTGGTAAAAACGTTCTGACAAGTTTTCCCAGCAGGAGCCTTAGAGAGCCACAGGAACCAATTCCAGCCACAACAGCCCAAAAGAAACGATGGCACAGGAGTCACACTTCAGAAGTTACAGCTGCAGGGCCTCTGCACCCCAAGGGCAGCCACCATCCCGTCTGAACCCTAGAAGATCCCACCAAGCTGCCCGGAACCCAAAAGGAAAGAGAAGCGGAGCCGCGAGGGGAGCCGCGTGCACGCCCCTCCAGACGGGAACGACACTGCGTGCGGGCAGCGGGGGCCCCGGCCCCACTTGAACTGCGGTGCGACCGCCTGCGCCTTCCTTTCCTCACTGACGCGCCATGACAGTCACAAGAGTGATCCACGCCCCGCGTCTCGGACGGAAAGCCACAAGTGTCGCGTGCGGCTGTGACGCTTACTTTCATTAGCTCACCCACGGAGGGTCAAGTCAGCTAGTTAGGGCCATCGTGATAAAAGAAACGAATCAACAGATTGTTCTGCCTACTTGGATTCCTCCTCGAGGGTGCTTCAACCCAGCAAATACGATAAAGGGGTTTTCTTAAGGAAATTCAGATACTACTGCGTGGTCAGCATTTATCATCACTTAAACTAAGCAATCAGGCAGAAATAATGGCATCAGAATGAAATTAATAATAAAAGTAATCCATGCCAAAATCAGAGGGATGTAACAGGCGATAGTCACCAGAACGGCAAGGGAATGCTAACTATTTGAGGACTGTCAATGTTTTAAATATTGTATGGGACAGAAGAAAGAACAAATTTGACACACTGGAAAAATCTGATAACTCACCTTGATGACATCTTCTGGCCACACATTAAGAATTGAGGCAATATGCCCTCGATCGTGGATGCTGATAAAGAGACCCCTGGCAGGAAAAAAAGGCACAGTTTTAATTTACTGCAGACCTTTCAAACTATCATGAATATTTTTAAATTGTTTCAATTTTATTTACTATAACTCCATTTGCATCAAACTAGTGCAAATTATTTATTTAAACAAATAAGGGATGGAAATCTT
The DNA here is from genome assembly GCF_000164805.1 of Carlito syrichta. Lineage (NCBI taxonomy): Eukaryota > Metazoa > Chordata > Mammalia > Primates > Tarsiidae > Carlito > Carlito syrichta. The sequence continues at coordinate 133,060 of NW_007247307.1, read as the reverse complement.
ATAAGTAAGGGAGAAATTAAACAATATATTGACATCTACAATAAAGGTAGGTTTATTTTTAGACTTTAAAACATATGTATATACAGAGGGTGCCAAAAATGTATACATATTTAAGAAGAGAAAAACTATATTAAAATTGTAGTACTCAATATATACCAGTCGGGCACAGTGGCTCAAGCCCGTAATCCCAGCACTTTGGGAGGCCGAGGCTAGAGGACTGCCTGAGGCCAGGGGTTCGAAACCTGTCTGGGCAACTTGGTGAGACTTCGTCTCTACAGTAAACCAAAAAATTGCCAGGCGTGGCACACGCCTGTGGTTCCAGTTACTTGGAAGGCTGAAGTGGAAGAATCACCCGAACCTAGCAGGTCGAGGCTGTGGTAGCCATGAGCGTGCCACTGCACTCCAGCCTGGGCAACAGAGTGAGAGTCCAACTCAAAAATAAAAATTTAAATTTAAAATATACATATATATGTGATAGCAAAAGATGAATACAAGTCACATTTGACTTCTGCAATTACAAGAGGTCCTCAAAGTGCTTGCCATCAGTGTCCAGCCACTTTTGATTGCAACAAACTATTACTGTGAAGGCTCCTGGATTTTCCCTTGTGCACACCACGCACAGTACCATGTGTCTCAGAGTTATGACCGATGCGTGTAATTGTTAGGCATGATGAAGGTTCTGTTGCAGACTCATGCCGCCATTGTCACTGTACTTCTACAATGTTCTCAGATTTCAAATACCACTTCAGAATGGTCTTGAGCTCCTTGAGCGACAACCATGCTTCCACTATCTTCTCTGGCTGTCCCGCCTGTTGAATGGTGACACCGGCATTCATTTGAGTAACACCATCTTTCGAGAGAACATCACTCTTCACACGCTGCTGTAATTCAATTCAACTCCAAAAAGTAATACATAGATAACACCTCTTAAAATGTGTATACATTTTTTTGGCACAGGCCACCCCTCCTCCTCAGCTTCACAAGTAGTTGGATTACAGGCACCCCCCACCACATTAATTTTTTTTTTTTAGAGACAAGGTCTCACTATGCTATCTAGGCTGGTCTCAAATTCCTGGGCTCAAGAGATCTTCTCCCACCTAGGCCTCCCAAAGTGTAAGGATTACAACATGAGCCACCATGCCCGGCCTTAAATATTTTCTTTTTTAGTTGGAGTCTCATTTTGTCATCCAGGCTGCAGTGCAGTGACACATGCATAGCTCATCACAGTATTGATCTCCTGAGTAAATGAGGCTATAGGAATCCACCACCGCTCCCGGCTTTTTTTTTTTTTTTTTTTGTAGAGACAAAGTCTCTATATTGCCCAGGCTGGTCTTGAACTCCTGGGCTCAAGCGATCCTCCCACCTTAGCCTCACAAAGTGCTGGGTTTATGGGTCTGTGTACGGTGATAGGTAGAGGTCTTATTTCAATCTTCTGCACGTGATCAGCCAGTTTTTCCAGCACCATTTACTGAATAGGTTCTCCTCTCCCCAGTAGTTGTTAGAGGCTTTGTTAAAGATGAGTTGGTTGAGAAATTGCTTTGCTTCTGGAATCTCTAACCTGTTCCACTGGTCTATGTGCCTGTTCTTGTACCAATACCAGGCTGTTTTGTTTACTTATAGCCTTATAGTAAATTTGAAGTCTGGAAATGTGATACCTCCTGCTTTGTTTCTTTTGCTAAGGATTGTTTTGGCTCTTCATGGTCCTTTATGTTTCCATATGCATTTCTATATTGTCATTTTCAGGTCTAAGAAGAATGATATTGGTAATACAATGGGTATTGCACTGAATCTGTAGATTGCCTTTGGTAGGATGGACATCTTCACAATGTTGATTCTTCCTGTCCATGAGCATGGAATATTTTTCCATTTGTTTGTGTCTTCTTGGACTTCTTTGAGCAGTGTTTTGTAGTTCTCATTGTAAAGGTCTTTCACTCT